>NW_007117520.1:457997-468276 GCF_000164805.1 Carlito syrichta
GGCGATCCTTCCGCCTCAGCCTTCCAAGTAGCTGGAATTACAGGCATGCGCTAGCATGCCCGGCTGATTTTTTGATTTACTGTAGAGATGAGGTCTCCTCTGCCCAGGCGGGTCTCGAACCTGCAGGCTTAGGCAATCCACTCACCTCAGCCTCCCAAAGGCGCGGGATTACAGGTTGAGCCACTGAGCCCTGCTAGATATTCTCTTAAAAATGGGAAAGTCTGGTAGCCTCGGGTCTTCCAGAAGGTTAATCCCTTGAAACAGTCACTGCTTTAGACCAGAGTGAGTATTCCATATTAATGCAGTCCCTGCTGAACCCTCTCTCACTTATCTCCCCTGTTCCATGCCTTCAAGTATTTAATTAAGCAGCTTTTGCTAGGTTATGCCATGGTGCCAAACACTCCCCAAATCTCCGTGAGTTCCATTTCTCACTTTTCTTACATGTCAGCTGCGGTCAGCTGTGCCTGTGCTCCGCATGTCTTCTCCATTCTGGGATCCAGGCTGCTAGAGCAGTCCTGCCCTAGGAGGTACCATTCTCATGGCAGAAGGGGAAAGAACCACGAGAATGGCTCTTAAAGCCTCACTTAGACGTGGCATATGTTACTTACTCTGAGAGCACGTTTGGCCAAAGCATGTCACACGCCAAACCTGGTGTCTGTGGCTTGGGAAAATATAGTTAGAGGGAGATTTGGTGAATAACTGGACATATATACTACAAACTTCAACAGTACTTGAATTTATTCCTCTCCCAATGAGAAAACATTTTGGAGTGAGGTAGGAGTGAAAAGCAGGAGTCAAAACCAGAGGGCCTCGAATGCCAACTATGAGGCTCCATGACTGACAGCAAAGTTCCACATGCACATTAAACAAAAAACCCCAAGGCAGGTGCGAGTCTGGGAACCGAGCTCTCACATACACTCTCACAAGAAGCATGCAACTGAACGTGACAGAAGCTGATGGAGGAGGAGGGAAGGGTTAGATCCCTTTGCTCCTGTCTCTATTTACAGCAAAGGACAGAACACTTTGTCACCTTGGAAACAACCAACAAAGGCAGTGTGTAAAGCTGCAAGAAATCCCTGTCTGCTCTCTCAGAGGTGACTCGGGCTAAGTAGTGGGGTGGGGTATCCTGCCATTGGGCTGCCCTGGGTTCTTGGTATTGTGTAGTCAGGCAGGTGGCTCCAGCTGGAAGAAAAAGCCGTTTGGCCTTTGATGGCCACAGCTGACTACATAATATGGACCTTCTTGTCTTTGTATTTAAAGATAACACTGCTGACCGAGGAAAGTGTGGCCACAGTGTCTGAACCTGTGACCTACACTGGGTACAGTACAGTCTTTCTGCTATATAGCTATTCTTTAGAAGTCTCAGTGCAGTCAAAGGTTTTACATTGTGGCTTACTCTGAATAAGCCTTAACAAACTGGTCTGTCATTCCCAAGGGCCATCCGGGTGTCACTGCCTGCATATGCATAATTACTAATCTTCTCTTACCATTATATCCTAAGTTGCACAAACACTGCTCTGGTAAAATTCTTTAAGGAGCTGGATGTTCTTCCATCTTAGGCTGGAGACTCTAAATTATTAACCAAAAGATTGGTCACAGTTGTTGCTATATCAGCCTGAAGGCTTGAGGTGATGTCTCATGTCATGTTGACGCCACACTGGCACTATTCAAAAAGTTCTTTGTCTTTGAAACAGGGTTTTGAGCTTCCTGGACCTTCCAGATATTACTATTAGTGTGGCCACAGCACACAGCTGAAGACAACCCAGCATATCATTAGCCCCATCTATGTAACATATATACGCTACAACGCTTGCCTGCCTGAGGCCATTTCTACATGACTATTCAAAAGTTGCAGCAAATTTTATTTGCATTTTGCTGTAGAAAACATCTAATTTTGCTTCAGATTAAACTTGATTGCGTTAAAAACTTTATAGTCAATTTTGGTCCATTTGAATGCTAAGCATCAGTGTATTAACATGTCCCTACATATAAAGTAGTTTAATAGCAATGACAACAGATTGAAAGAAATCTGAGTTTTGATCTCAGCTTAGCCACTTATTACGTGAGCGCACACAAGTTTTATTCATTTGTATAAAGAGTGGATTAGAATAGATAAGAGACAGCAAACATTTGATAAATGTACCATTGGTCCTAACTCCTTTGGCATGGCAGACATGCCTCATCACTATGGCCTGACTCTTATTGATCCTGGAAGGATCCCCAGAATCCTTTTCAGTACAGAATTCTAGGCAGCCACAACCAGTCCTCAGAGTTGGCACTCAAGCTGAAATCTCTGTATGAATCCAGGTCTAAATACTCTACAATATATGAAAATAACATGTGAAAGTACTTTGCAAACTGTTCTGTGTGATACAAATGTAAGGTGTCGTTGTTATTACTGTTACATTAGTTATTGCTATAGAAAATTTGTACAGATTGTGTTCAGACTATATGAGGTGATTTGTATCTTACATAATACAACTTACAATTGTTATTCTAATGGCCTGTGTGAAGATATTTGGCTCCTGGTCTTTTTTAGGTAAGCATATACTATGAAAAGTAATTTCAAAATACAGAACAAAGGACCACCTTGGACAGCACAGGAAACTGTCAGGGAGACATACTGACTTGAATTTGAAGCCTGGCTTCACCTTTTATTTATTTTATTTTATTTATTTTTTTTTGAGTTGGAATCTCACTCTGTCGCCCAGACTGAAGTGCAGTGGCCCCTCCCGGCCACCGCAGCCTCGACCTGCTGGTCTCCGGCGATCCTTCCACCTCAGCCTTCCAAGTAGCCGGAATTACAGGTATGCGCTACCACGCCCGGCTGATTTTTTGATTTATTGTAGAGATGAGGTCTCGCTGCCCAGGCGGGTCTCGAACTCGCGGGCTCAGGCAATCCACTCAACTCAGCCTCCCAAAGGCGTGGGATTACAGGCTGAGCCACCGAGCCCGACTCTGGCTTCACCTTTTAATGTGTGGGTGTTGGCCAGTTTTCAAGTTCTCTGAGTTTTAGTGTCCTCATCTGGGAAGTGGACAGTATAACCAACCTCCTCTTAGGGTTGCTGAAAATTTTAAATGTATAAAAGAAAAAGCAAAAAAACATGACTTATAAGCTGTGCTTTATAAATGTGAGTTCCTGAGGATGACAAACTGGTTTATGGTGAGCATTCTAGGATTTTTTACTCACTTTCTATTTTACCAAAAGATTGATAAACCTAAGAGTCAGAAAACACTTTCAGTCAGAAACAATATTTCTTTAGTGCAAGAAATAAGCACTTGCACTTAACTAAAATCACCATCTTCCTTCAAAACAAAGGTAAGAGCTGGAGTCCAAATCTTCCCTCTGTGAGATTTGCCTCCTTTGCTAAACGAGATGTTGCCACTTCTTTTTATTTAAAACAATTAGAAAATTTTAAAGGAATGATAACTCAAAAGCTGCTACAGCTGTGTGGATAACATTCAATAAGGGAACAATGCTATGACTTAAAATAACATCTTTCAATCTCTGTGCTAAGATCTGAAATTGTCATATGCACAATGCTTGATTGTGTAGATGAGATTTATGCAAATCCCTCTGGGAATGTATATGTGACATTTTTCAGAGTGATCTGTGTCAGGGCTCTGAGCATCTCAATTAGAAGACTTCCAATGCTCAGTCTGGAGATTTCTGCTATTTCCACCCCAAAGATGAGAACTTCTTATGAAATTATCATAATAAATATCATAATAAATAAAATATAAAATAAAATTGTATAACGTTGTATGAAATTATCATAAAGTGATGGACAGCTTTCATTTGCCCATCACTATTCCTCATCTATCTACCTTCTGGCTGCTAAGTTTATTATCAGTACACACTTTTTCTCATCTTTGGACTATAAAGCCAACTAATTATACTGTAAGAAAAGTTTGGGAGCACAAATGTATGACGTAGGTAAAAAATTACTAATATATTACTTAGTTAAAAATCTGTTTGGGCAGAGAATGGTGACTCACACCTGTAATCCCAGCCCTTTGGGAGACAGAGGCAAGAGGACTGCCTGGGCAACTTGGCAAGACCTGGTCAATACAACGAATTAAAAAAATTAACCTGATGTAGTGGCACTTGCTTATAGTTTCAGCTCCTTGAAGGCTGAGGTGGAAGGATCACCTGAGCCCAGGAGGTCAAGGCTGCAGTACGTGATCATGCCACTGCACTCCAGCCTGGGCAACAGGATGAGACTCCAACACACACACACACACACACACACACACACACACACACACACACACACATCAGACAAGTTTAGGCCAGCTCGATTGATACATCTTGCCCTTGTAGTAGTCCATCTTTGTAGCAAAACTTTTCATTTTCTCAAAAGCAATAACCTGTTATGGCTCTATCAACTGACAGGGAATCCTAAGGCCCAGAAGTATCCATTCAATATGTGGTTGTTCTTACAGATTAAGAGAAGACATTCTTAAGCATTTTCTTGGGCAGATACATTTTTTAAAATGTAAATAATTATAGTTAATTTCTGAATTCTAAACCAGGGTAGCCAATCTTTTTTATGCAAGAGCTAATATAAAAAAATATAAAATAAAAAGTTTATAGCCTCCCACTCTCTCATTATATTCTAAATAAAAATGTCTTCTTGCCGGGCTTGTTGGCTCAGCCTGTAATCCCATGCCTTTGGGAGGCTGAGGTGAGTGGATTGCCTGAGCCCGCAGGTTCGAGACCCACCTGGGCAACTTGGCCAGACCTCATCCCTAACTAAATAAAAAAATTAGCCGGACGTGGTAGCACGCACCTGTAGCTCCAACTGCTTGGAAGGCTGAGGCGGAAGGATCACCGGAGCCCAACAGGTTGAGGCTGCAGTGACCGGGAGCGGCCACCGCACTCCAGTCTGGGCGACAGAGTGAGACTCCAACTCAAAAAAAAAAAAAGTCTTCTTTTTTTCTCTCATCATAAAAATGGCATAAACTGAGAAGAAAATTAAGGCTGCTTTGTAGTCAATAAATCTGAATACGTAGATCCATTAAAGAAATAGCAACGTGGAGGTTTTTTCCAATCCTTATCGTAAGCTTAGGTCAAAATGCATGATGGGTAGCGTGCAGCCCTCAAAGTCACAAAATGCTCATCACTTTTCTAAAAGTATATGTTTTTTCTTTTTTTGAGTTGGAGTCTCACTCTTTCACCCAAGCTGGAGTGCAGTGGCACCATCACAGCTCACTGTAGCCTCAACCTCCTGGGTTCAAGTGATCCTTCTGTCTCAGCCTCTCTAGTAACTGGGACTACAGGTGAATGCCACGACACCTGGCTGATTTTTTTTTTTTTTTGTAGAGATGAGGTCTTGCTATGTTGCCTAGGCTGGTCTTGAACTCCTGGGCTCAAGCAGTCCTCTTCTCTCAGCCTTCCAAAGTTGTGGGAATAGAGGCATGAGCCACAGCACCCAGTCAGATTTTTCATTTAAATGTTTCCTCTTCAAAATTGTTGTTCTGGACAAATAACATGATTGTATACCCGAAAATCATAGGAGAATCACTTTTTAAATGACCAGAACTGAATTCAGGATAGGAACTAGTATAAAAGAAATTTATAGATGTATGTATCATACACATACACTTATATGTATAGATGCATATATACACATACACACACATAAGGAGACTTCAAAAAATTAATGGGAAAGTGAAAGTAAGAGGTAAAATAAAAATATAAGCTTTATTTCTCAGTATAAACTCCATCACTTTCAAGACACTTTTGTAAGTGATGTTAGTAGCCATTTAATCCATCCCAAAAGAACTGAGAGTCCTGGGAATTTAACCATGTCAATGAAATATTTTTTACATTACTAACCAAAGAAAATGGGTGCCCTTTAAAGACTTTTTAAGATTAAATAACAAAAAGAAGTAATAGGAAGTCAAGTTAGGACTGTAGGGTGAATATCTAATGATTTCCCATAGAAACTGTTTCAACATTGCCCTTGTTTTATGAGATGAATGAATGAGCAGGAGCATTGTTATGTGAGAGAAGGACTCTCTGGTGAAGGTTTCCAGGGCATTTTCCTGCTAAAGCTTTGGCTAGCTCAACAAGTAAAATGCCTTAAGCATCCCAAAAAATTGTTGCCATGACTTTTGCTTTTGACCTGTCTGCTTTTGCTTTGACTGGACCACTCCCACCTCTTGGTAGCCATTGCTTTGATTGTGCTTTATCTTCTGGACCATACTGTGTTTCATCTCCTGTTGCAATTTTTTGAAGAAAAAGGTTCAGGGTCTTGATACCACTTGTTTAAAATTTCCACTGAAAGCTCTGCTCTCGTTTTCAACTGATCTGGGTGCAATGGTTTGGGCACCCATCAAGTGGAAATGTTGTTCCACTTTAATTTTTTTTTAGTCAGAGTTGTGTAAGCTGAGCCAATCAAGATGTCTATGGTATTGACTATTGTTTGTGCTGTTAATCATCAGTCCTATTCAATTAGGGCATGAATAAGATGAAATTTTTCCTTGCAGATTGATGTGGATGGTCTGCCACTGTGGGCTTCATTTTTGACATCCTCTGTCCCTTCTTAAAATACATCATCCATTTGTAAACTGCAGATTTCTTTGGGCCATTATGCCCCTAAACTTTTCATAAAGCATCAATGATTTCACTATTTTTCCACCCAAGCTTCACCATAAATTTGGTATTTGTTCTTACTTCAATTTTGGCAGAGTTCATGGTGCCCTGTGGGGGCTAAATTCAAGCTAACGTCTTGTTCTTCTTAGTGCCTGAACTAGATCCTGTTGAGACATGTTATAGCAAGTTAGTATGAAGTAGAATTTTTTAGGTACAAAAAAACGTTTGAAATCTGCACACAATTTTTTCATAATACACATATTCCATGAACTTTTTGAAGCCCCCCTCGCATGTGTGTGTGTGTGTGTGTGTGTGTGTGTGTGTGTTGAGTGTATGTATGTATGTGTTGAGTGTATGTATGAAGGCTTCTGTGTATGTATGTATGTATGTATGTATGTATGTATGTATGTATGTGTTGAGTGTATGTATGAAGGCTTCTACCCTGAAAGTAGGAATAATTCTAAAATAATTTTTATGAATAGGGAAAGAACTGCCTCCAATTAGTTCCTTTTACTTATAGAGACTAGTGTAGAACAGGAACAATGAGAAGGAAGAAAGAAAACAGAAAAATGTAAATCCTTGTTAGTCTTTGTTGCTAAATGTGTAATGTAGAATGAATGACTTTTATTTGATCAGAGCTTCATATGCATTTTTGGACATGTCAAGGTGGACCAGAGTTGAATCTAGAGTGTGGAGAGTGAAATTACCCTAAATACACAATAAGGAGAGGAAACAGGAAAAGGAGTTAACTTCCACTTACAGGACCCATGGATTGTTTTGATTGTTGGTAAGAAGAGAGGGAGAGAAAAGTCCCTGGCTGTGGGATAGAGGTGAGATTCAGAAGCCGGTCAGAGCAGGGCTCAGCACCAGAAGTAACCATGAGACCATGAGCTTCCAGGCACCTGACATTTTGTATTGAGGAGAGTAGGACAAGTATTAGCGTTAGCACAAAACATGGGCTAGGAGACTTGAAACAATTATATTTAAATCTCAAAAGACCAGAGGATCTTCTTTGGCAAATATACCAATTTATATTTGTTTAAGCATTGAATCAAATCTGGAAAATACGAACCAAACTATTCCCGGTGGTAACTACAACTCGTTCCTAGAGATTCTAACTCATTAGATTTGGAATGGGACCCCTGACTATGTTTATCTCAAAATTTATTCAGGAAAGCTACCAAACACTACTGAGAGTTATTAGAACTAAATATATGCAGGCATATAACATACTCATGAACTGGAAGGTTGAGTTTTGTAAATATGTCAAATCTCCCAAAAGTAACCAAAGATTTAATGCAACCTCAATCTAAAGGCCAACAAATTGTTTTTATTTTTGTTTTGTTTTTTCAGGAAATTGACAATCTAGTTCTAAAATTTATATGGAAATGCAAAGCATCAAAATAGCCAAGACAATCTTAAAGGAAAAGAAGTCAGAGTACTGTTATGCTATTAGGTCTCCTAACTTATTATAATGCTAAATAAATAAAGTACTATTATAAATGGTATGGAACAAGACAAATAGATGGATGGAACAAAATAAGGAATACGGAATCAAAGCTCCACAAATGATTTATGACACTTATGACAAAGGTGTCACTACAGAGCAGTGGAGAAAGGGTGGCCTTCTCAATAGGTAGTACTGGGTAGGTTGATATCCATCCATAAAGGAAATAATAATAATAATAAATGTTGAACTCTACCCCACAGCATACACACAAAGTCAGTTCCAGTTGGATGTTTGATACAAGTATGAAGAATAAAACAATAAAACTTCTAAAAGATAACATTGGGAAATATATTTGTGACATGACAAGATCACTCCCCAAAGCAACAAGAACTGTTATGCCTAGGGTGATCAATCATTCTGGTTTACCTGGTACTGTCATTGTTTTAGCATTGACATTCCATGTCCTGGGAAACCCCTTAATCCCAGGCAAACTGGGGTGGCTGGTCATTCTATCCCATCCAGGAAAAAACTAAAAAGTGGACTACATTAAAACTAAGAACTTCTACTCATCAAAAGACATCATTGAGAGAGTGAAAAGCCAAACCACAGAGTGGGAGGGAATGTTATAATATTCAATGCACTCTTACAAATCAATAAGAAAATACAATAGTAAAATTAGCAGAAGTCTTGATAAGACATTTCACAAAAAAGCCTACAAACATATTAGAAGTTACTCAATCTTGTAAATCATGAGGGAGATGCATTAAAGCCACAATAAGAAACTACTGCCTGCTGTCCAGGAGATTTAAACACAGGTCTGTCAGACTCCAAGGAGGATTCAGACCAGATGAAGGTAAAGTTTCCCCTTTCAGTCACATCATGAGATGTTCTCCAAGAGTTAACAACAGAATCATTTTTATAGTAATTGTTTAACATTTTTCATTGGTATATTTAATTGTGCTTAAGTTGTTTAGAAAACTATATGGGGTTTGTGGTTTGATGAGAATTATATTATTCTCAATTAACCTATCTGGTTGTCTTCATCAAGTCCTGAAACAAAGTCAATACAGAAGTTTTCAGAGAGATTCTGCTTGGGGATGGGTCCCCCAAATAGATGGAGTCAAGACTCTCATGTCTGCAGTGGGCATACGGAAAATGCAACTCCCCAGAGGATGATGCCCAAGTAACCCCGTCTGTGTTGCATGTACTCCTGAAGGAGCACTGAATCCTGTCAGGTGGAGACATGTGAGGACTACCAGGGAGAGTGAAGAGACTAGACAAGGGCATGCTTTTTTTTTTTTGAGTCAGTGTCTCACTCTGATGCCCATGCTGAAATGCAGTGGCATGATCACAGCTACCACAGTCTTCCAAGTAGCTGGAACTACAGGCCTGCACCACCACACCCAACTAATTTTTTAATTTATTGTAGAGATGAGGTCTTGCCAAGTTGCCCAGGCTGGTCTTGAATCCCTGGGCTCAGGCAATCCTCTCATCTCTGCCTCCCAGAGTATTGTGATTACAGGTGTGAGCCACTGTGCCTGGCCTACAACCTTATAACCTTATTTCTTTTTTTTTTTAATTAGAACTAAATATATGCAGGCATATAACATACTCATGAACTGGAAGGTTGAGTTTTGTAAATATGTCAAATCTCCCAAAAGTAACCAAAGATTTAATGCAACCTCAATCTAAAGGCCAACAAATTGTTGTTGTGGGGTACAGTTGTGGGGTACAGTTAAGGGTTAGGTATACAATTGCGTTTCATTTAGGTACCCAGTTGATATAGGGTGTTTCCCCGTTCCCAGACAGATATTTGCTACTGTTAATCCCATCTCCCTCCCCCCACCATAGTTTCCCAGTACGGTCAGTCATTTTCGTATAGTATTGCATTGGATGTTTAAGGTTCATTATATGAGTGAGAACATGTGATATTCGGATCTTTGTTTCTGTGAGAGGTCACTCAGTATTATAGACTCTAGTTCCATCCAGGTTGCTGCGAAATTCATGATTTTGTTCTTTTTATGGATGCATAGTATTCCATCGTGTATATGTACCACATTTTTTTAATCCAGTCCTCTTTTGATGGGCAGCATGGCTGTTTCCAGGTTCTTGCTATTGTGAACAATGCTGCGATAAACATGCGTGTGCAGGTATCTTTTTTATAGAGTGATTTGTGTTCTTCAGGATATATTCCCAGTAGGGGGATTGCAGGGTCATATGGGAGGTTG
>NW_007117520.1:468373-469411 GCF_000164805.1 Carlito syrichta
TTCTGACTGGGGTTAGGTGGTATCTCAGTGTGGTTTTGATTTGCATCTCCCTGATGATTAGTGAGGTTGAACATTTCTTCATGTGTTTGTTGGCTGCTCGGATGTCTTCCTTTGTGAAGTATCTGTTCATATCTTTTGCCCATTTTATAATGGGGTTGTTTGTTTTTTTCTTTTCAGCACGTTTGAGTTCCTTGTAGATCCAGGATGTTAAGCCTTTGTCGGACCTGGAGTTGGCAAATACTTTTTCCCAGTCTGTAGGCTGTCTCCCTGCTCTCTTGATGGTTTCTTTGGCTTTGCAGAAGCTTGTCAGTTTAATAAGGTCCCACTTTATTTTCTCTCTTATGAGCTGTGGGTTTTTGGTTTTGTTCAGGAATTGAATGCCAGTTCCGATTTCCATGAGGGTATTTCCTTCATTTTCTAAGGTTCTTATGGTTTGAGGTTTTACATTTAGGTCTCTGATCCATTTGGCATTAACCTTTGTGGATGGGGATAGATAGGGGTCCTGTTTCAATCTTCTGCATGTGGTCAGCCAGTTTTCCCAGCACCATTTACTGAATAGGTTCTCCTCTCCCCAATGGTAGGTGGTGGAGGCTTTGTCAAAGATGAGTTGGTTGAGAAATTGAGGTTTTACTTCTGGAATCTCAATTCTATTCCATTGATCTATATGCCTGTTCCTATACCAATACCAAGCTGTTTTGATGATTGTAACTTTATAGTAAAGTTTGAAGTCTGGTAATGTGATACCACCTGCTTTGTTTTTCTTGCTGAGGATCGTTCTGGCTATTCTTGGACGTTTGTGTTTCCATATGAATTCCTGTGTTGTTTTTTCTAGGTCTGAGAAGAATGTTGCTGGTAATTTGATGAGTATTGCATTGAATTTGTAGATTGCCTTTCGTAAGATGGACATCTTCACAATGTTGATTCTTCCGATCCATGAGCATGGAATATTTTTCCACTTGTTTGTGTCAACTTTGATTTCTTTGAGCAATGTTTTGTAGTTTTCCTTGTAAAGGTCTTTCACGTCTCTGGTTAGGAAGG
>NW_007117520.1:469431-470646 GCF_000164805.1 Carlito syrichta
CGTTTTACAAATGTTGAACCAGCCTTGCATCCCAGGAATGAAGCCTAATTGGTCATGATGAATGATTTTTGAGATGTATTGCTGAATCTGGTTTGCTAGGATCTTGTTGAGAATTTTAGCATCTATGTTCATCAAAGATATTGGCCTGTAGTTCTCTTTCTTTGCTGGATCTTTACCTGGCTTGGGTATCAATGTGATGTTGGCTTCGTAAAATGATTTGGGGAGCGTTCCATCTTTTTCAATCGCCTGGAATACCTTCAGTAGGATTGGTATCAGCTCCTCCTTAAAGGTCTTGTAGAATTCTGCTGGAAAGCCATCTGGTCCAGGGCTTTTTTTTGTAGGAAGTTTTCTTATTACGTAGTCGATTTCCTTGATTGTTATTGGTTTATTTAGGGTGTCAATTTCTTCTTGTTCCAACTTAGGTAGGTTGTGTGATGTCAGAAAGTCCTCCATTTCCTTAAGGTTTCCAAGTTTGTTTCCATACAAGTGTACGTAGTAGTCTCTAATGATCTTTTGTATTTCTTCAGAGTCAGATGTGACTTCATCTTTTGTGTTTCTGATTGTGCTTATTTGGCTTTTTTCTTGTTTTTTCTTGGTCAGTCTAGCTAGGGGACCATCGATCTTGTTTATTCTTTCGAAGAACCAGCTTTTTGTTTCATTGATTTTTTTCTATTATCTTTTTGTCTTCTATGTCCTGGTTTTGGGCTTTTATTTTGGTGATCTGGATTCTTCTGCTGAAATTAGGGTTTTTGTGGTCTTGCTTTTCCAGCTTCTTTAGGTGGCTTCTTAGGTTGTGAATTTCTGTTCCTTCCATTTTCTTCATGTGTGTTTGTAGGGATATAAATTCCCCTCTTACTACAGCTTTCAGGGCATCCCAGAGATTTTGGTAAGATGTTTCTTCAGTTTCATTTGTTTCCAGGTATCTTCTGATCCCTGTTTTGATTTCGTCATTGACCCAGGAGTTGTTTAGCATCATGCTGTTTAGCGTCCATGTCTTTGTGGGTTTTGGGGGGACTTTGTTGGTGTCAATGTTTATTTTTATTCCACTGTGGTCTGAGAAGGTGCATGGTAGAATTTCTGTCCTTTTAAATTTGCTTATGCTTGATTTGTGTCCAATTATGTGGTCGATCTTAGAATATGTTCCATGCGGTGATGAGTAGAATGTGTATTCTGTGGTCTTTGGATGGAATGTTCTGTAGGTATCAATTAAGTTGA
>NW_007117520.1:471194-484143 GCF_000164805.1 Carlito syrichta
GTTTAGTACTTTCTGAGTGTTTCATGTAGAGATGGTTTTGTGGCTGCATAAGTTCTTAGGGATTGGATATCTGGGACAGATTTTAATTCTCCCTCACTGATGAAGCTTAGCTTGGCTGGGTAGGTTATTCTTGGTTGAAATTGTTTATCCTTTAGGACTTTGAAGATAGGGCTCCAAGCTCTCCTAGCCTGCAGGGTTTCTGCAGATAAATCTGCTGCTATTCTGATTGGTCCTCCATAGTAGGTGATCTGGCCTTTTTCTCTTGCTGCCTTTAGGAGTTTTTTCTTTTGTGCCTACTTTGTTTAGGCGAATTATTATGTGCCTAGGAGTTGTCTTCTCATTTGTTGTCTTGCAGGGGTTCTCTGAATCTCTTGTGTTTGAATTTTTGCATCACTGATTAGATAAGGGAAGTTTTCTTGAATGATCTCATGGAAAGTTTGTTCCAATGTGGTCTCTGTTTCTCTTTCTGCCTCAGGGAGTCCGATTATTCTTAGGTTAGGCCTCTTGAGGTAGTCACTCATCTCTTGAAGGTTTTGTTCTGTCTTTTTTAGCTTATTTTCTGTGTTTTTAAGAGTTTGGGTTATTTCTATATTTTGGTCCTCAAGCTCTGAGATTCTTTCTTCTGCTTGGGTAATTCTGCTTTCCATGCTTATCAATTTGTTATTTATTTCATTCACAGTATTCTTTATTACTGTTATCTCAGATATCAGCTCCTTCCTAGTTTCTTCTTGTGTCTTCTCAATTCTTTTTAATCTCTCCATTATTGTTTTGATATCTACATTTGCATTTTGAGACCCTTCATTCTGGGGGCTTTTCATTGTTTGCATTCCAAAGTCAGTTTTCTCAGTGTCTGCCCTCCCAGGCGTCTGGGAGAGACCCATACTCTTCTTTTGGTTTTTCTTCATTTCTGTAGATTTTTCTCCCTCTCCCCCTTTCCCTCCCCCTCTTCAATTCTGTTTTTGAGGAAAGGTGGGGTTGCTTTTATTTCTCTTCTGCAATGACCTGTTCTTCCTTATGAGGGTCTTCTGGCTTTGTTCACTTTTCCCTTTGCTTTACAGTCTGTCTATTCAGCAGTATGCAGTCTTGGTACGTTCAGAGAATCTCACCAGTTCACCTATGCTGTCGCCATCTTGCCTCCACGTCCAACCTTATTTCTTTAAACCACTGTGTGTGTGTGTGTGTGTGTGTGTGTGTATCTTTAGTCACTGTTCCACTGAGATTTTTTTAAATAACATATTTCAAAATACACATTGTAGGGTTTGATGCTCTAGCTGAATCCCAGGTCCAGATTCCAGCTGAATGTGTCTGTATAATCCACCAGTTTGCAGCCCCAAATCTGTGTTCATTGCTATGCATGTTGGGGAGAGCCATTTGAGAAGGAGGCTTGGGGTGGGTGCCTAGAAAAGAGAGGGACAAGAGAGTCATCGAGGGTACTTGTTCCCCAACCTGACCTCAAGGGAGAGAAGGGATGATTCAAAGTTGAAAGAACAGTTTTCTTAAGTCACTTGGTGACATAAGCAATGATGTTTCTGGGTCAGGTGACAAATTTCAACACAGTGACAGTGAAATGCTCTCTCCCCATCTCAGCTGAATAGTCAGAGTGGCAGGACCACAAGGGACCCAGAAACTGCTTGCTATGCCCAAGGGTTTGTGGCTGTGGCAGACCTAGGAGGCAGCCTTCTCCTCACTGGCAGGAATGGCAGGCAGCTCTGCACAGAGTGGAACATGAAAGGACAACTTCAAATGAAAAGTGCCGATGTCCTGCAGTGATGCGGGTACAGGCTGTGAACAAGAGAGTTTCCATTATTGATAAAATTTGACCTCATTTGTCCAGAGGCTGGTGGGGTCTTGAGACATCTGGAGTATATAATATCAATGTGGTTTACATGGTTTATTTATTTAATGTAAGAAAAAGAATTAAATTATAATATATAATGACACTCTCACTTATTAGGAAACCCTCACTCATTAGGCAACACCTCACTTGTTAAGAAATGTGATATTCCAATAAATCAATTTTCAAATAATTCAAACAGTCCTTTTAGATTTAAAACATTTTAATGTTTCTAATGGAAAGTCAGCCAAAATACACTATATACTTTGCTACCTTCTTAGAGAGAAAAAATGAATTTACTTATTCCTTGGTGTCTCCAAGTCATGGTGAGCATTGGTGACTTTTCGAGCCTTGGGATGGTAAGGCCCTCAGGATCTGATGACATACCTAGGGCTATCTTCTCCCAAATTAAATAATCCCTAGACTGCCATGCTATCTGAATTCTTGTATCCACTTTCAGTAATTTTGCTGTATTCCATAGTTATTAGACTGTCAATAGACATTTTTTGCTGTTCTCAGGGAAATTGTTCTTGAAATTGACTTTGTCCTCATCATCCTTTTAATTTGATGTCTAATATGCCTTGGATGTAGAAATCACATGGCTTTTATAAAAACTCTGGCTAAAAAAGAAAGAGAAATTGGGTTCTAATTCTGACAGGGTCAGAAGGGTTTGCCTTAGAATAAAGTGCAAGTTTTTAAGGCAGTTATTTTGTCTATTTTGGAAGTATTTTAAATTAACTAATGGTCTTGGCTGTATTTCCCCAAACTGAAGTTACTGGATGGGGACTTTCAGAGAAGTGGTTTTGTTTGTGTGTGTATATATCTATATACACACACACACACACAACTAGGATGCTGGGGAGAAAGGAAGACATGATTAATAGCCCTATATCTCACCCTGATCAACATTATTTTATTCACTTTATGGAAATTGTAGTTAATATTCTGAATTAATTAGATTGTACAATCAGTTTCAAAAGCATAATGCAGTGGTGTATAAAATTTAATAATGCATAAAACTTGTTATGGAAATTTAAAATTGTAGGGCCTGGATGGAATTCAAACATGAATTTTGTATGAAGAAATGAAACAACATGCTTTTGTTAGAGTAATTTGCTTTATTACAAGGGAAAACATCCACGGCATCATTTAAATACTATACCATTCATCACATACAATCTTTCCCAGCAAACTAATTTAAAGTAGACTCCAGACTCGATAAATATCAAAAAAGTATATCATAGTCCTTGCCTCTGCCTGTTTCCTTTTGAAGATCAGTAGGCTTAGTAAAAACAGATTTCATAAAATAAGCATTATCATATACAGAGAAGACTGGAAGTCATAAATGATGTGAGCAACTTGCCTTGATTATGACAGGAAGCCTGCATATATAATCTTTGTAGCGAATAAACATCTTCAATTTCTAGTATTATATCATCCAATTCCAGGAAAACATTATCATAATATGAAATAGATGAGAAAGTAAATAGCAATCAGAACTACCCGGCAAAGAAAAATACTAGATTTTCTTTCTCCTGAGTTAGGGCAGCCTGCCCTAGTGAGAAAAGTTGATGTAAGATGGTCCTGCATTCAGATTTCAGTGCCTGAATAACTTGGGACAAGTTACTAAATTTCTCTGAACTTCATTCCCTCTGACCATCATGCATTGAAAATGATTCTTCCTTTCTGCCTTAGTTTTGTGTTGCTACAACAGAATATTCGAGGCTGAGTAGTTTATAGAGAAAAGAGGTTAATTTAGCTTATGAGTTTACAGGTTGTACAAGAAGCATGGCACCAGGATCTGCTTGGCCTCTGATAAGAGCTTTGGGGCTGTGTTTAAACATAGCAGGGAAAGTCAAAGGGTAAGCAGGCATGTGTGAAGGGCGCCCTGCCTTTATAACAACCCTCTCTCATGGGAACTAATCCATTCCTATGAAAACTAATCCAGTCTCCCCACTGGCACCAAGCCATTCATGAGGGATCTGCCCCAAGAGCCAAACACTCCCCACCAGACCACACCTCCAACATGCTTACATTGGGGATTAAATTTCAACATGAGATTTGGTAGGGACAAACAAACCATATCCCAACCATGGCACTTCCCAAGGATGATGGAAAATTTAAATGAGATCATGCACACTTAGCACTTTCCTGCACCCTACATTCTCTGTATTTGAAAATAGTGACTCTACATGTAGTCTTCTGGTGCTTCCACCATGACTCTCCTCTTGTATGTCTTTCTTTCTTTCTTTCTTTCTTTCTTCCTTCTTTCCTTCTTTCCTTCTTTCTTTCTTTCTTTCTTTCTTTCTTTCTTTCTTTCTTTCTTTCTTTCTTTCTTTCTTTCTTTCTTTTTTGTTTTTGTTTTTTTTTTGAGTTGGAGTCTCACTCTGTCGCCCAGGCTGGAGTGCAGTGGCACACTCATGGCCACCCTGGCATCGACCTACTGGGCTCAGGTGATCCTTCTGCCTCAGCCTTCCAAGCAGCTGGAACTACAGGCATGAGCTACCATGCCTGGCTAATTTTTTGATATATTGTAGAGATGAGGTCTCAAACTCCTGGGCTCAGGCAGTTCTCTCATCTTGGCCTCCCAAAGAGCTGGGATTACAGGCTTGAGCCGCTGCACCCAGCCTATTTGTCTTTCTTTGGGACCCTCAGCCACCCAACTAAAAAACTAGTGGTTGTGCAACACTCCTCCCTCTCCTTCATCCACCTGGCTCTGAATAATTTCTTGTTCCCAATTAGGAGCTAGAAGTCAGATGCTTTGAGTACTTCACAGTATGCACTTAATCCACACTGGTGGATGTTTGATAGACTAAAATTGTCTTGAAGGAAGGACTTGTAGTTTTTAACTCCAGAAGTGATATCTATGGTACTGCAGTGAAATAAAAGAACAACGTTTGAATGAATCTCAGTTTGCTTTCTCCCTATTATTGCTTATGCTCAAGATGATGTCTTGGGTGGCTTTTGTGTCACTGGCTCCTGCCCTGCCTATCCATGCAGGACTGGTCTCTGTGGGTATTTCTGGTGAGGTCTTGGGGGTATCTCATGGGATCCTGCCACTACCCACAAAACAGGGAGCACTGAGAAAGCACTGCAATTCCCAATTTACAAGGGAGAACCCTAAACTACAGGGCTTTTGAGTCCTGTTTGTGAGGTTAAGCAGTCAGTGAAAGGCATGGATGGGCTCAATTTCAGGTCTAGTTGATGCCAGAACTCACACACTACCATTATCATAACTCCATTCCATCCTCAGATAAGTCTAATCAGTCACTCATGGCATCCCCATTCCATACCCCTATGTTTATTTAAGCTTCTACAAGCACTATTAGTGCTTTTAACTGGTGCTACTGGTCCCTCTCCCAAAGCACTGCAATCCTCAATTTGCCAGAATGGGGCGGTGTTCTTTCTTTCTTCTTTGCGAGTTAAACTTTGTCAGAGGAGTATCAAGTCTCCTTGTGCCCCTATGTCCTGTAGAATGTTTCACTAAATGGGCTGAAATTCAGCAGGTATGTCCTGGCATGGGACACAACTGGCAGCTGCCCTGATGAGTTAGGTGTCTGTTCTGTTTAGTCAATGTTCATACCATACTGGGTGTTAAATATTTTGAATATCACCCCTCTCCACAAGACTCCATGGGTGAAAGCTCGTGGGAATCTGAGCTGGAAGTTTAACCTAAGGATGAACACGGTGCTCAAATCATAGCCACGTAACCTCTTGAAAGAGCAGGATGGTCTTGAATGCATGGTCAACCTGGCAGTATCGGTGTTCATTTAGCATAATTTTTCTCCTAGCAACTTCTTTAGATCTTCAAGCAAACACATTTCTGCTGATCTATCTCACCCTGTTAGCTATGTCCAGGCACAACTGAATATTAATAGTATACACAGTTTAGGCTCAATCTGGGAGCTCTAACTCAATTGATTATAATAATAGCAAAATGGGTGTCATAGTTAGTTTGCATTTCTGGTTAAGTAAGACTAGGCAGAACTTTTGTATTAAAATTTTCTGTTTTTGTGTTTTTGCCCTTCTCTGTAATTTGGCAGGTTTTATTTTATATTTTCCAAAGTAGGTTGTTAGTTGCATTTAAATCCATAATTGTTACAGTTTCTTGATAGATTAGCCTTTTGTTATCATGTAATTTTATTCCTTTTTGTCTTAAATTTTATCTTTTCTTGATAATAATATTGCTAAAGTAGCTTTCTTATAGAGGAAATCATTGATGTTTTCTTCTAGAACTTTTATTTTTATTTTTCACTTTTAAATCTTTGAACCACTGGAAATGGATCCTAATCTAGGTTTGAGGTACAGACCCAGTTGTAAAAATTGGATAAATTGCTTCAATATAAATTAAACATAATCTAAGCATAGTAGAGAAACTTACCATATATTTTATATGCAAATTATTTATGTAAATTAGTATTTATATATAAACACATAGTTTTTGAAACATATATTTATATCCATTCTTATATAGATATATGACTATGTATATGAGATGGGCAAAAAAAACCCAGAATTATCTTTTTACCCCTCCAGGAAAATGTTCTAGGAACCCATTGGTATCAGTGCACCAGCTGGCATTGTTGTGAAAAGCTGTGTTTGGCTTCAGTGAATTTTTTTTTTGGAGATTCTTTCAGCGCATTTACCCATTTCATGATGGGGGATTTATGAGTGCACCTGCCCAAACCACACTGAGTGTTCAGCAGTTTTTGATTAAAAAATGGCATGATCCCCACATGCCCTACCCTTCCCAGTCACCCAATCTCACCCAAAGTGTCTTTTTTTGTTTCCCCAGATTAAAAAAAGTTCTCAAAGGGAAACGTTTTGCTGATGTGGAATAGGTGAAACTAAAACAGCAGAAGCACTAAAAGGTATCAAAATGGACAAGTATAAAAATTGTTTTGAGAAGTGGAAAAAGCATCTCAACAGTTGTATTGCATCAAACAAAAAGTACTTTGAAGGTGACCAAAGTTTAAATGTATCAGAATACACAATTTTTAATAAATAAATTTCAGGTTTTTGGGTCCCCCTCTCCCACACACACATGCGTATGTGTGTTTTGAAATCTCTTTCTTTCTCTTATTTACTGTTTACTAGTTTTATAGTCACCCCTGCCCCATTTTCCAAGCTTCTGGTCTCTAACTAGGTCTTATGATGGTGGATAGGGGCTTCTATAATATTAAAACCATCCAGGGGGTGTTTTCATTTACTTCCTGGTAGCAAGGCTGTGTCTTGTGTCTGCCTTCCTACTTGGCTAAATCCTCAACTTTCTATAAAGCTGTAGCCTCAGGTAGCAGTTAGAAAGCAATTTTACTGAGCATCCATTTACAAAGGTGTGTGGGAGTGTGAAATGACACAGGTACAAGGCTGTTCATTGTGAGTAACAGTGAACATTTGTTTGTAAATAGCCCTAGTCCAGCAAAAGAGGACTGGTTGAAGAAGCCATGGTTCATGCACACAATGAAGTAGACACAGTCATAAAAAACAATGTGTAAAATCTCCATGTCCTAATATAAAACAATTTCTGTACATAGGGTAAGGGAAAAAAAAACCCTAGGTACAGAACAGTGTATATCATATGTTACCTTTTTTGTAAGATAGGGAGAGAAGCTGGGTGCAGTGATGTGTCTCTTAGCTGCTTGACAGGCTGAGACAGGAGGATCACTTGAGCCTGGAAGTTCAAGGTTGTAGTATGCTATGATTGTGCCTGTAAATGGCCACCACATTCCAGCCTGGGCAACATAGTGAAAACTTGTCTCTAAAAAGAAAGAGAAAGGAGGGAGGGAAGGAGGGAGAGAAGGAGGGAGGAAAAAGGAAAGGAGGGAGGCAGAAAGAGAGACAGAGGGAGAGAAGAAATAAGAATATATATGCCGGGCTCGGTGGCTCAGCCTGTAATCCCGCGCCTTTGAGAGGCTGAGGTGAGTGGATTGCCTGAGCCCGCAGGTTCGAGACCCGCCTGGGCAACTTGGCCAGATCTCATCTCTACAATAAATCAAAATGAGCCGGGCGTGATAGCGCTCACCTGTAGTTCCAGCTACTTGGAAGGCTGAGGCGGAAGGATCGCTGGAGCCCAGCAGGTTGAGGCTGCGGTGGCCGGGAGTGGCCACTGCACTCCAGTCTGGGTGACAGAGTGAGACTCCAACTCAAAAATAAATAAATAAATAAAATAAAATTAAATTAAATTAAATTTAAAAATTTAAAAAAAGAAAGCCCACCAATTACCGTGTGTGTGTGTGTGTGTGTGTGTGTGTGTGTGTGTGTGTGTGTGTGTGTGTTGGGGATGCTTCAATCCCAGAGCCTGGTTCCGGTCCTCTCTGTGGTGCTCAGATCTCAGGTACCCCTGTCTGCTTCTGGACTGCAGCCAGCAGGCCCAAGGCAGGGAACCTACTCACAGTCTGCCTTCATGTGCGCATCCTGGTTGGTGGAAATGATTACTGCTTTTGAACCTGCCTCTTTTTGGTTTTGTCTTTTTATATCTATTATTGCTGTATATTTCGAGCAGAGAAAATGTTTGGATTTGTGACCCTACTGTGCCAGTGGAAGTCCTTTTCCTTTAGTGTTAACCCTTATTATTGAAAATCCTTTGAAAATCTCTTTTCTTGCCTTAGAAAGCCCAGCACATTCAGAATTACTAAACCATTTTTCAGATGGCAAAACATATTAGAATGAATCCTTACTATAAAAATACCATATTTCATAGAATTCAAATGCAATTGTAAGATGTACCATATTTTATATACCATAAAAAATGCTGCCATTTAAACTGTGATATAATACTTTCTTATCAAACCTCTTGTAAGATACATCTTAATTTCAAAGCTATTAAAATATAAAAAACTGTGCATCTGAGTGGATAAAATGTAGAATTATGGATGTAGACTGGGAAGATAAAAAGTTGATTAAGGCCAGGCATGGTGGCTCATGTCTGTAATCCCAGCATTTTGGAAGGCTGAAATGGGAGGATCACCTGAGCCTAGGAGTTCAAGACCAGCTTGGGCAAATACCAAGACCTCGTCTTTACAAAAAAATACAAAAATTAGCAGGGTGTGGTGGAGCTCGCCTATAGTCCCAGCTATTTGGGAGGCTGAGGCAGGAAGATAGCTTGACCCAGAAGTCTGAGGCTGTGGTGAGCACTCCAGCTTGGGCAACAAAGTGAGACACGAATTCAAAACAAATGAACCAAAATAGTTGATTAAACATGCACTGATCCTAGGATGTTCCAGAAATTCAAAGAAAATGTTTTACCAATGCTAAGTATATGGAAGGCCCTCGATTAGTATTTATGAATAAACCTGTTAACACAACATTGGATGGTCACTAAAATATAGGGGGGAGGTATAGAAGAAAATTTTTGTTTTTAAAAATGTTAAGCATGGGCTATGCCCCGGGCCCTGTATTGTAATGTCAAGAATAAGAATAAAAAAAAAGAAAGAAGATATAACCTGGTCCTTGAACAGTTGACACACTAGTGAAAGAGACAAATGTAACATAGTCTGACAATCAGGGGAGAGATCAAGATTGAAGGTGTAGATGTGGGGGTAGGCTTCAGAGAGAGAGCAGCTGAAATTGTGGGGATAGATAATGACACCAAAAAGGCTTGCAACATGAGGAGAGGGATGAGGGCAGATCCTTGGAGAGTACCTACATTAGATGGGAAGAAGAAGAGAATCCAGTGAGGGAAATCTAGACATGGTTAGAGAGATAAGAAGAGAAATTTTGAAGAGCAATTTGTCATTGAGGCCAGAGGCAGAGATGGTTTTGAGAAGAAAGAAACAATCAACATTGTTAAATTGCTGAGAGATAGGGCAGGATGAGAAGTGAAGATGTCATCAGATTTGGCAGTTAGGAGGTCATCAGTGGTTTCCAATAAAGTAATTTCAGGAAAATGATTGGAGCAGATGTCACACTGTAATGGGTTGTTGAGTAAATGCAGGGAGAGTTTTATCTGGGAGAAGCTTATGAGGAAGGATAGAAAGAGGCAGAAATAAACAGGAAGGGCAGAAATATAGTTAATACATGCAGGGGGAAAAAATACGCACAGTGCATGGAAACTAAGAGAAGGATGAAAATCTAGATGCAGGAGGAAGGAAGGCTGGGGAGGCAGCTGGCAGCCAAGGCAGGAGGCAAATCTGGGAGCTCAGAAAGGAAAGGCGGAAGGATATAGAATCAAGCAGCCTTTGGTTCAACTTCTAGTTCTGTCCCTTACTTGTGTAAACTTGGGTTACTTAGCCTCTACCCTTCAGATATTAAGGAAGAATGCTCAGAATGAAGACAGACACTCCAAAAACACTCCTACAGTAAACATGATACACTTCTAAGAGTCTTTTCTTATTGTGATTTTAATGTAGGCTGATGGCATAAGGTCAAAGCACAGTTCTAGGAAAGAATCTTACAGGGGACAAAATGATGTATTTCAAGTGCATGGCTTTCTGACAGTTTGGCTTTTAAGAGTATCTGGAGGTGAGGTAGCAAATAGATTTTATCTTGCACGCCAATGCTGAGGAGATGCCAAGGGCTGCTTGAAGCCCTGGCCGGGGAGAATTATGTTTGAGCAAGTGTCTAGGTTCAGCACAAGAAAGGGTTATGGATTTAACAAGTTGTCCAGGGGCTTGAAAGACATTGTAGCAAGAACAGTGTCATACACTGTATGTGGTGACCCTGAATAAGAGGGGAAAATGGTTGTGTACCCACCAGATAGTTCTCCATAAATGGTTTGAGCTTTTTGATAAGTAATGAATTATAAAGATTTCTGAGTAGAGATCTTCTACATTGTACATTAAGGGTAGAAACATAAATTACAGCAGTCAGCTACTGTCAATAAGCCTGACATCCTTTTATGAATGTTAAGACATGTGGTGGATACATTCATTAATTTAATGGAAGGTTTCTCCATTTGCTCAAGGGAGGACCATGGAAATATCTGAGGTAGGATCAAAATATTCCTTGGAAAAAACTGGTTACACTGTGAGACATAGAGAAAAAGGAATTCAAATGAAAAAATAACCCTAACACATATATCTGTATTTTTATTATTTTTCCACTAACAAATATTTATGAGCACCTGCTACACCCAGGCACTGTGCTAGGCACTGGGGACACAGCTGAAAACATAAAAATCTTCATTAAGAGGAAAATCGAACATCGATAGCCTATTTTAAGCTATTTTTCTTCTCCCAGACTATCCTTTCTTAAATAAAAATACATCCCATGAAAATTTCCTTTTATGAAAGTGAAATAATAAAGAATGAATAGCACATACACTAGCTACAATGATTTTCTGAAGGTCACATTAATTTACTTTTTGAGCCAAAGAGCAAAACTAAGATTGAATAGAATATAGGAATTTAAATAGAGTATTTGAGCTCTTTTTCTTAGTGAAGATGATTTCAAATTTGTGTCCCTCAAAGCAGGATCACATACTTAACTTCATTTCAAATAAGGTTGATGATTCTGTGACTTCCTCTGTAGTACTGCTGGTGATTGTAACTTAGGCCATATTTCCAGATTCATTGTAACATGGTTAATTTTGCATTTCCTTAACTGTGTGTTGGTTGGTGTGGCTTGAAATAATTAGATTACAGGTTGTGCCAATTATTTGGTTCAAACAGTCATTCACACACCCTAAGGCTTAATTACCACGAATAAATCAATCCCACCCCAAATCACTGGCTGTCACTGACAATAGCGTTAACTGTACTTGCAGTTAAAGGAATTCAACGTGCATGCTAGGACTCATGATTAAAACTTTAGCCGTTAAAATAACTGCTGACTCTCACCGGGAGATCAGGTTTTTCTTTTTTCTCCCCCCCCACCAATGTAGAACCTGCAATTCTAACCAATTTGAACTTTAGTCATTTCTCTCTTCAAGACAGATTAACTAGACATTTTTTTCTTTACTTTTTTTTTAACCATGAAACACTTAAAAAAAAAAACTATTAAATAAAAAATCTTAGGGCGGTAAGAATTCGTAAAATAATTAGACCTGGGACGTTGTCCCGGGAATTTTACCATTGAAGATAAATTTTTAGCAATATCACGACTAGCTACAAAGATCTTTACAACGGGAAACCATTCTCCACTCTCAAATTTACTCTGAAACACAGCAAAACAAAACTCATGACCAAGATACTGCTCTTTTCTATGAGCAGGTCATCCGGTTTGCTGCTGGGTTTTAAAAGACGGGCCAAAAGAGAAGCAAAGGGAAGAAAGCCCGTCAGCGGAGGGTCAGTGCAGCTAGTCGGGATCCGCGGGCGGCGTTCCGGGCTGGGAACGCCGGAGGGCAGGGCCGGGGCGGAACCCGCGGCCCAGCAGGACGCGCGGGCCACGAGGAGGCCGGCCGGGCGTTAGCGACAAGTAGAGCAGAAGGGAATTGGGGCTAATTAGAACCGCCACGGGACACTCCTTCTCGCGTCGCCGGATCTCCAGCATTTGCAGGGTCGGGGGCGGGGACTAGTTCGGATTCAAATTTAAAGCGGGAGGCCCGCGCGTGGCTCAGCAGGTGTCTCACGCCCGGCGCCTCGCGGGGGGCGTTTCCGCCCCTACCTGCCCACAGGGCCGGAAATTACCTCGCAGGGGAGCGGTCCCTCTATTGTGTACGCGATTAAACCGCGCGGAGAGCCTGGGGAAAGCGCGGAGCCGAGGGCACTCAGGGCTGGTCCGCCTACTGGCACTCCACGCATCCCCACGCTCTCGGCTGCGCCCCCTGCCCTTCTTTCACAAAGCCCCAGGCTACCAGGGGAAGCTGGATCAAAGACACGAGGGGAGTGGGGCGGGAGGAGAAGGGAGGACTGTAAGAAGACACAATCGCTCGACACACTATACAGTCAGCCTGGTTACACTTCTGGAAGCGGCGAACGGCAGGAAGCGCATGCGCCGATCGCTTCTCAAGCGCGTGGAGAAGTCGCGCATGCGCAAAGCCGAGACTAGCAATGAAGCCAAGGGTTGACCGGCAGCTTGAAGGCGCCTCTTTAGCTACCGAAGAGCCGCAGCAGTCCGGAGGCGCGTGCGCAGAGCGCGTGAGGGGGTGGAGCTCTTCCGAGGGGGCCGGCGGCAAACAGCGTCCGGCCTCGCGCGCCCCCTGGCGCGCACCCGGGGAGAGGAGGGAGGGGGGGGGGG
>NW_007117520.1:484333-484609 GCF_000164805.1 Carlito syrichta
GGGCGGGGGCGGAGAGGAGGGAGGAGGCAAGCAGTGCGGGAGGGGGAGGGGAGCGGGAGCGAGGGAGGGTTTATCGACCGGGCGATTTTGGTTAAAATATTCAAAATGGCGGACGGAGGAGCAGCGAGTCAAGATGAGAGTTCAGCCGCGGCGGCAGCAGCAGCAGGTAATCATTACAGCATTTTACATATTCATATTCATACTCAACCCCGGCTCCCGCTGCCCCCCCCCGCGACTTAGCATAATTTATTAGTACTCAGGATTATTATAATTAAC
>NW_007117520.1:484851-528136 GCF_000164805.1 Carlito syrichta
TGTGACCTGAGCCAGGCCTGCGCTCTAGGTGGGTAGGGGTGGGCGGTCGTGGGCGCTGCGAGGTGGCCTCAGGGCGGCGGGGCGGGGAGCCCCCTTGGGGTGGACTGGGTTGGAAGGAGTCCTCGGGGAAAGTTTCCTCGGAGGGGCTGTCGCCCGCGGCCGCCCGTGTGCCCCAGGCTGCCGACCGGCAGTCCCCGGGGGTCCCGGAAAAGCCCCTCGCCCCCGTGGGCCGGGGCTTCGCGGGGAGTCGGGTTGAAGGTGTCTGGCGTGGTACGACCTCCGGCTCCCTTTGCCCCTCCCCGCCTCCCTCCCCCCGCGTCTGACCGGGACGCTCGGGGCGGGTGGCCCTCGGCGCCCGGCCTCCCGCTCCGAGGCGCCAGAAGCGTCCAGAGGCCTCCTGAGAACTTGGATGTAAAGGGCTGCCCTCCTGCCCCGGTACGGGCTGGCCTGACAAGTTGATAATATTCTTGATTTCCCCTCCTGCTGGGATTCGGTGGGTAGGGACAGGCTTCCCCCTCCCTGGTTCTGTGGTGGTGTTTTCTTGCTGGGTGTTTTACCCTCTGCTTAGCCGAACCTCTTCTCATTTGAATAATGTCTAATTCGGGGAGGTTTATATTATTGAAATGGCCGCCTGGCTTTCCCCGCCTCTCATGTTTA
The DNA here is from genome assembly GCF_000164805.1 of Carlito syrichta. NCBI lineage: Eukaryota > Metazoa > Chordata > Mammalia > Primates > Tarsiidae > Carlito > Carlito syrichta. Next base: position 485,509 of record NW_007117520.1, read on the forward strand.
GTAATTCAGACCTTTAATAGCAGCCACTCACAGCCCAACGCCGTGTTTATATTTTACATTCGCCCCATGTGCTTTTGTGGTTCGATATGATTCTTCTTTTTTTTTTCCTTGGCAATCCACAGGGCTCTAAGATCAAACCCAGGCTGTGCTGGGAAGAGAGGGAGAGAGCTAGGCCCTGGCTACTCTAGCAGTTGCCTAGGCCTCATGTTCTCTGCTGCTTGATTTATTTACTAATAACCAAAATGACTACCCCCACCAACTTCCACACACCTACCCCTCCTCCGCGGGCAAAACAAACCCTCCTGGGGGCTTCCCAGCATTAGAACAGCTCCTAGCTGAGCATCAACTCTGTGATTTGTTTTCTCTTAAAAAAGGCTTTCTTTTAGTTTGCAGTAATAGTAGGCCTAGAGGAAAAAAAAATCTGTCTTTCTTACATCTCATTTTCAGTGTCAATGAAATCTATTTTGGCTTATTACAAATAGATCACTTTGTTTTGGGGATAGGTCCCCCCCATTACCCCCACCCCCAAGTTAAACACTTTCAGGCTTTCTAAAGGTCTGCAGTATTTGTAAAACCTATACAGTTTTTTCCCTAGGAGTTGTGGAGTAGCTAAACATTTAGAGATTCCAATAAACAACTCTTGCTTAATGTCACAGTGTGGTGGTCTCTTTCCAACCTCTTCATTCTAACTTAAAATAGGGCTGGCATAAATTTTGTGCTATCACTGTCATAGACTTGCTTATTTTAATTGTATCTCTGCTGAAAACAGAAATAAGGTTACGTTTTGAGTATTTGTTAAATGAGTGAAAATAGTAGAATAAACACAGGCATTGTGTCTACCCTGATCTTGGAACTTACTCTCCTCCCACACACCCGCCCCCTGCTTTAAGGTGTTAGAATTGATTTTATGTTTTATCTAAACTTAGGACAATTGGCCTCTGAGAGGCAGGTTAACTTTTACTGTTTAGAGGAGATAATAATTTTGATTTTTGGTCTTTCCCATGGTAAAGTTTTCTTTAACAGTGTAATTCTGTGGTGATAGTGAGTGTATATTTTAAATGGTGTTGTTTCTCATTGGTGGATGCTTACTGCTGCTAGTTGAGGAAAGTAGTGGAGGAGTAGTGTTTAATACTACCGTGTCCAGCCTTTAAATTATGTTAAGACACTTTATGATGAGTGGCTAACTACATATTATGTGGGACATTAGACTTCAGTTTAATTTGTAACAAAATTCTAGGTTTGATAGATTAACAGCAAGCTAATTTCAGATAACCAGTTCTCACCATTTTTCTTCTTTCACCTCCAGTAGGCAGGTCCTGAACGCCACAGGAAAAAAAAAATCTGTAGCTTTTAGGAGAGTATTCAGGTAAATGACTGCTTCACAGACCTGAAGTCAGTGGACAAAAAGCAGTAATATAATTTCATGTCTTAAATAGCATATGTTTTTGTACAGATTCCCAAGATGTGGTCAAACTGATGATGTCACTGGACAGAGGACAAGGTGCAGTTAATTTGATTTATTGTTCTGAGGTGAAGTGTAGCCATGAAGCCTTCTCATAGGGAAACCATTTATCTCAGGACAATTTCCTTTATAGCTGCAATTTAACCACTATGGAGGCTGTAGATATTTTATATAAGATGATAAAAGGTACATTGGATTTTACAAACAAAATTTCAAGTAACACAATTTCACTGTTACAGTTTTTGTAGTACAGAAAAGGATGGATATTGTTAACTGGCCTTATATTTTGGCTAGCTTCCATGCTATTGTAAAAATTTATTTTCTCAGATTTTCAAATGGAGATTGTGGATTTTAAATAAGTACAACCATAGAAGTGACTCTTGTACGTGCTTATTTCAGATATGTTCCTTGTGACTCCCTGAACTCCAATAAGAAGCTGTGTTTCTTAATCAGAGCATGGCTTAGGCTAATGGGGATACCATTTGCCTTAGAATCTATTTTGGTGAATAAAGGTGAAGAGCATGAGGGCTGTGTGTTCTTTTACGTTGAAGTTGTGCTGTTTTAAATAAGGTAGAATACTTACAGGAAAGTGTGTTTTGAAAACAGTGTTTAAAAAATAATTCAGAATTATTTTTGCATTTAAATTAATGTGGATGAGTTTGTGCCTTTTGTTTTGTCTAGTGATTTTTTAAATTGTTTTACTGCAAGGTAGTGATTCCACTTGTAATTTGTTGACATGCTAGGAGATTTTCTTGTTAGTCATTTCTCATCATATTTTAAACTAGTTTATCTTAAGGTGATGATTAAAATGCCTTGGGAAGGTGATAGAATTCCTAACCCTAATTTGTGATCCAAGCTCCATAGAATAGTTTGGGTTACTTTTGACCCTTCATAAGCTTATACCTGTCTGTCTCCTTTTGCATCTGTCAAATAGCTTCTCACACTTTTCTAGAAAATCATAGTCATTTCTTAACTTGCCCACTTATTAATTGCTTTTAAATTAAGTACTTTTAAATTAATGTCTTGAAAATTCATGTGACAGCTGACCAAATGTTTTTAATTTCTAAAGTACTGTTCTGCTTCCAAGCCATTACTGTAAAACTAATTTTTAACCTCTTCTCTCAAATTTCTTTCATTTTATCATTGTCAAAATTCCCAGTAGTCAAGGAAAAAACAAACAGTGGCCATTATTCAGGTTTAAAAAGTGTAATATTCTGCCATAGTTTAAATTTACTATTCTCTGCATGAATAGGTAGTAAAAAGCAGAAGAAATAAAATGTGTTTCATTGCTGCTTTGGTTGAAGTAATTGTTAAGCTGTCATTCATCACATCAATGGATTCTGGAAAAAGTTCAGGGCTAGGAATGTTAAATTACACTTATCAGGCCACCAAAGATGATTAATAGAGCCATGAATATGTTAGGTAGGTGGGTCTAAAATGACAGAACTGGAAATTTGCCGGGCTCGGTGGCTCAGCCTGTAATCCCGTGCCTTGGGAGGCTGAGGTGAGTGGATTGCCTGAGCCCGCGGATTCAAGACTCGCCTGGGCAACTTGGCGAGACCTCATCTCTACAATAAATCAAAAAATTAGCCGGGCGTGGTAGCGCGCTCCTGTAGTTCCAGCTACTTGGAAGGCTGAGGCAGAAGGATTGCCGGAGCCCAGCAGGTTGAGGCTGTGCTGGGTGGGAGCAGCCACTGCACTCTAGTCTGGGCGACTGAGTGAGACTCCAACTCAAAAAAAAAAAAAAAAAAAAAAAGAACTGGAAATTTGAATGTTATCTTTAAGTGTTTTATATTAAATGAAATATTTGAAGTGTTTTTTGAATCTGTATTGCTTGATCTTAAATTTGTGTTTTTTAAGTTGGTCAGTCACTTTCATGAATATCTGTTTCGTTTGTACTTGGAAGACTGTAATATTATGTAGTGGTGATTGCATTATTGTTACTGGTTATTTTTGTTTTGTTTTTAGTGTTGAAAACCCACAGCCCTAATCTTTGCATATTAGTCTTCTTTCAAGCACCATTAAAAATAATAGTGTGTGACTCATTAATTTGCTTTTATACATCATTGTTGGTTCAATTACACAGTTTTTGTGATTAGTGAAGACTTGCTATGAAGCCTAGTTTTAAGCAGGGATGTGTTTTTCCTAGTGGAAATGATTATATTTAGATTTATTCAAGTAATTTTTGTTTAGAGAATACAATAAGTCACAAACATGCCCCTTTTTAGTCACCCATATTTTTGTCTCTGATGCCTCCTTAAATGCTAAATACCTAAGCAAAAACACTTATTATTTATTTCTGTAAGGAAACCTAATATTAGGCATTAGAGTTGAAAGTTGTGGATTTGATTCAGTGACATATCTGCTTTGAGTTTCTGTATCTCTCCTGAATGAATTTCCTTTTTTCAGGAAACTCTTTGGGCCAGAATTTTGCTTAATTCTTATTATGTTGCTTAAATGATAAAGGTTTCTTTTTGAGTGGTTGGAAAGGGCAGTAATTAAAAGTTCACAGAGAATAGCAGTGTCCTTATGCATCTTTTGCTGAACATTTTTGTACAACATGACATTTTGTGAATAAAGATAATAGAATAACTTTGTAGGTTTTTATTTTTTCTTAGGAATAAATTGGCTTATTTTATACTGAAGTATTGCTGTGTTCTAAACTCACTCTGAGCTCTTACAAACTCAGCCGTAATAGCAATGGAAACAAAAATAGCATGAGTGAAGCCTTATCTTACCGATCCATTTACAGTATATTTAGGATTTAGAATATGAGAATTGTCTTGAGTTTCAGAACCTCTCATTTGAAGAAGTTCCTTGCATACAATGCATGTGGTTTATAGGATTCTGTGTGTTTTTGCTATGGGATGATACATTTTTGAGCATTGATAGGCTATCTTTGTATACTCAGTAACTGATACAGCTTTTTTTTCTTTCTTTCTTTTTAATTTTCTTTCCATTTAAGCACACGCTCAAGTTTTCAGTGTTGCCTAAATTTTGCTGACAGGGCTAGTAATTGAACAAAAGAAGAATCAGCAAGCCCCTAGATTTATCAGACTACCCTTTACTATCCTGGAAACTGGATATTTATCCATAGAGGATACATTACATTGATTAAGAAACACACACACACACACACAACAAGGCAATGTGGAAAGCACAAAACTAAGTGTTTTTAGAAGCTTTTCTTAGTTTACAATATTGAAAGTCTCACTGATTAAAATTTAATTTGTCACATGATATATTTTATAATTCTCTGTGACTTTATTAGTTTTTATGTTGGAATAATAGAAATAGTGTATGAAATTAAATCAGTGCAATAATAATAAAAATTATGGTAGGTTCTCCCTCCCCCCATGAACTTTCTCTTTTCAATAGAAGATATAAACAGGAATGGCTGGGAAGTGAACTTCATGTTGAATGTTGTGACTCATTTGTGCTTCGACATGTGGTGACCTTAATAGAGTTGTGCTGATTGATGCCTTTAAGCGAATGTACTTTTATAGAGAAGAATGACTTAGGTGTTTTCTTGTTTTAGTACAGTTATTTTAATGATCTGCTTAATGAAAAATGTTGCTTTTTTCTTTTTGCTGATTCATACTGCAGCAAGCAATATTATAATCAATCTTTAAAAATAATTATCTTAACCCCTTCTTAGCTTATTAAAAGTATCTGCTATGAACCTGGTCCTATGCTAGTTGTCTTTGGGGATAACAAAGAAATAATAAGACTGCTGTGGAGGAATTGATATGTTTACCTAAGCAGGGAAAATTTTAAAACTAAATATATATATATTTACATATTAAAATATGTAACAGAGAATGAAGATCAGAGAATGGATTAGGATATGTCCAAGTTTGCAAGAACCAAAGAAAGCATCCTAGAATGTTATAGCTGAAGATAATGTAGATACAATCTATTCTAAAGTTTTGCCTCACAGATCAGGAAATATTCTCACAGTGGTTAAATGACTTGCCCATAGTCATTTAACTATGTAACAGCTAAGAACACAGATTTCTGACTTTCTCCCACCTCCTAGTCTCTCCCTCCTTTGCTGCCAGTCAGAGAAGGCGTTCTGTAGGTGAGACTTTTAAATGGAGCTTTAAAGGGCAAGAATAATTTAGAGGAATGGAAATATAGGGAAGGCCATTAAAGAGGAGTCTGTGTTTGGTATTATACTGTATAGGTCAAGAAAGAGGAGGCATTTGTTCTATGTGCATGGAAGCTGTTGAAGATTTTTGTTTGTTTTGATTTGGGGGTCTCACTCTGTTGCCCAGGCTGGAGTGCAGTGGCACAATCACAAGTCACGTAGCCTCAAACTCCTGAGGGCAAATGATCTCCCACCTCAGCCTCCCAAGTAACTGGGACTACAGGCATACGCCACCATGCCCAGCTAATTTTTTGATGCCAGACTGATCTTAAACTCCTGGGCTCAAGCAATCCTGCCCTGGCCTACCAAAGTGCTGGAATTACAGGTGTGAGCCACTGCTCCCGGGGCTGTTGGAAGTTTGTGAACTAAGGTCTTATGTGATCAAAGTCATGTAATATGGTGGTGTGCAAGATAGTTTGAAATAGGAAGGAAGAGATCAGAGACATAGTGATTAGACTCACCAGATCCAAAGATTAGATCCATAGTTTATGGAGGTAATTGGTTTATTGACTAGTTACTATAAGTGCTGCCAAGAAATACAAACAAAATAAAGCATTTACCTGACCTCAAGAGGCTTTCAGTCTAATTATGATATAATGAAATAGATAAGCCATGGTAAAGATTTTGAGGATATTGTCTGATACATTATACAGAATAAGAACCTTTGGGAGAAATTCTTGCTGGTCTTTACAGTAGGAACTGTTTTATTTCTGAGCAATTGGTTTGTTTTTAGTTTGTTTATTCAGTGTCTTATGGACACTGAATTGTCTATTTGACTTAGTTTTCTTTTCAAATCAAAGCTCAATGTTTAGGCCTATTTATTTATTTATTTTATTTGAGTTGGAATCACTTCGTCACCCAGGCTGGAGTGCAGTGGCACACTCACAGCCACTCCAGCGTCGACGTGCCAGGCTCCAGCGATCCTTTTGCCTCAGCCTTCCAAGTAGCCGGAACTACAGGCGTACGCTATCACGCCTGACTAATTTTTGACTTACTGTAGAGATGAGGTCTCACCAACTTGCCCAGGCTGGTCTCGAACCCGCAGGCTTGGACAGTTTGCTCACCTGGCTTCCCAAAGTGCTGGGATTACAGGCTGAGCCACTGAGCCCGGCCAGGCCACATTATTAACCTGAAAGGAAGCACATACATAGATAGTTATGGTATGCATTTCTCTTAGCCTCATTCCCAGTTCCATCTTTTGTGCCTGCACATTTGTTTTGTATTTCTTTTATTGCTTCCCTCTTTAAACTCTTGCTATTTTGTGTATATGTGGGCTGCCTTACATCCTTTCTGGTGCAAGACAGGTATATATAAAATAAAATTACTATTACCATGACTTAATGATAATGTCTGTGTTTTTATAGTACCTTAAAATTTATAGCAGCACTCATTTTCATTAACTCATTTATCCTTTCAGGCAAATGTTATTAAACCCATTTTATAGTTGAGTAAAATAAAGCTCAGTTGGGTGACTTTCTCAAGGTCATGTGCTTAATAAGCACCAAGCATGGGGAATAGCAGGACTTCTAGGTTAGCTATTGTTTAGACTGTATATTGAGAGGTGGACAAAGGTGGGTTGGGGCTCTGTTGTGGGGAGGTCTGAATGCTTTGTGTTGGTGTGAGAGTATGGATTTCACTTGCTAGCGGTAGGGAGTCATTGAATTATTTTTGTTTTGGACTGTGCTGTGATTAGAGCCCTTAAAGTGTGTAGCAGCTAATTAGAGGCAAAGGGTATCAGGCTTTGAGTTTAGGTTATTCCAGAGAAGAGCAGGACCACAAACAGGGAAGTTGGAAGGGAGATCCATGTGTGGAAGAAGGCAGTGAATTCAATGTTAGACATGTCGTTTGAGACACTTGGGTGAGTCTTAAGAGGTTTAAAAGTTCTTTGTGAAATTGAAAATTCTTCAGTGAATTAAATGCGTGATAAACATGAATACTAGGGTTGAGATCTGTGCTCATGTTATCGTGGGGGGGGGCTGAGCCTTGAATCTGGACATTGTAAATTCTAGACATCTCATTTTGACTTCTGTGGTTGTTTCCTTCAACAATATGATGGTGATAATACCAGTGTTAGAGAGATGTGTGGGGAGTAACAAATTGATAGCAGAAGCATTTTTAAAGTACTGTAATAGTTTTTCTCACATAAGCACAGGAATAAAATCAGCAATTTTATTACTTGTGCTGCTATAGAGAAGAAGCTTTAGCAGCTGATTGATTCTTAAGGCATCTGTCAGTTGTATAATACATTTCCATGTGCAACTGGCACCTTGAGAGAGGAAGCCCATCCTCTTAGTACTCTTCTGAAAACTTTTTATGATAGAAATGTTACAGTTGAAACACATAGAAACTTGTTGATTTCAGGATTTTCTATTATCTAGCCCCCATTCCTGTCTATGTATTCTTATCTTTCACTACTTCCTTAAATAGCATGACTCAACAGTTCTACCAAGGAAGTCCTATTATGGACCCACCAATAATGCAGCATTTTATCAGATTTTTAATTTTTTTAAGTTTCCTAAAACTTGAAGGACTGCTTTGGAAGGGTGACTGTATTTTATCCTAAGACTCCCTGGGCTCTTCTCCCTATTAACAACAACCACAACCCTCCCCCCCCATCCCAATTTGAGACATATGACCTGAAAGCAGACCCACTGTTTTGGTCAGTCCATTTTGTTTGGGATGATCTGTGAGAACCTTTGCTGACACTCTTTCCATGGGAATGCCATGGAGTATGGTGTGGTAGAGTGAAAAGGGCACTGGGAGTTGAGAGACCTGGTTTCTATATCACTAATTCGCTCTGTAACTTTAGGACAAATTACTTCATCACAGATTTTTTTTTAACGTTGCATTTGCTATATAAAAGGGATTTCAAACTTTTAAAAGTGTTTGCTTGTTTTGTTGTTTGCTTGTTTTTTAAGGTAAAAATGGAACTGTTGTTATTGAAATTGAATGTAGGGGCAAGAAAAATCATCCTTTCCTACTTTCCACAGCAGCCCTTGAGGCACTTCTACAGGATTCTCAGGACTCCTGCTGGGCAAGGCTTGAAAAACCTTCCTTCTTGTTTATCCATTATTCTATTTCCACAAATAGCCAACTCTCCAGCCTGAGTTCCTGTCCTACTTTCTCTGAATTTAGCACTTAATTTGTGTTCATTTAGCTAATTCGGCACTTTATTATACACAGTCTTATTTTCTTCTCTAATTGATTATATAAGTAAATCTTGTTTCTTCTAAGAGCCTTGAGAGCAGGAACATAGTGCTAGGGACAGAGTAGACATTTAGCAAATAATGAATGCTTGATTGATGAAATTAATGGTTCTCAGTCTTTGCTTGGATAAGAATCATCCATGGAACTTTTCAACATTCAAAGGCCCAGTTTCTAGTACAGTAGAGGTCTGAAACGCCATACTTTTTTTTTAATTTTTAAATTTAAAGTTGTGGGGTATAATTCAGGGTTAGGTATACAAATGTTCATTATGCAGGTACCCTTGTTGATGAGATGTGGCACCCCCACCCCCTGCAGTTTTCTACTACTGCCAATCCCCGCCCCTCACTCCCCCAGCAGTTTCCCACTACTGCCAATCCCTTTCTTATTGTGTTATGGTGATTGTTCAAGGTTTGCTTATGTGAAACTCCATACTTCTAAAAAGCTTGTGTAGGTGATTTGATAGCATTAAATTATTATTTGTTGCATTTCAAGATTATTTGTAGCTTAGAATAACTTGAATAATGGTTCTCTATTAATGTACTAAAAGGCCTTATAAAGGAAACAGACTGAGAACTAGGGGACCTGGGTCCTTATTCTGTTTCGGCATTATCTAGCTTTCCCATCCTGAACAAATCACTTAACTTTTCCAATCGATAGGATTCTCCTTGATAAAATTGTGGGCTGGACTAGATAGTTTTTATATATTTATTTTTTCTTTTTGAGCTGTGGAATTCTTCAAAAACATCTTTTGAGTGAAGACCAGTAAATATAACACATTTTGAGCAGTTCAGCGTTCATTTGAGTGCGTTTTAATAGACATATTAAGAATAGAGCATGATAAACTTGATATTCTCTTCGCAAGAGGACTAAATTATATGCACTGGGCAATTCTGAAAGGTGAGTGTTAGATTTTAAACTTGAACATTCTACTAGAATGTGAGTGAACAAGGGCAGTAAACTTATCAAGAATTGTAGTATTCAGTGTGAATATGAACTAGATTATATTGAACCAATTTGACTGGCCCTTTTGCATTCATTTAATTTAATAAATATTTACTCAGTGTGATGTACCCAGCACTGGAGGTAGAGTAATGAATAAGACAGATACTGTCTCTGCCCTCTCAAAGCCTATAGTCTGTCAGGAAAGTCATATATAAAATAACACTGGTCATAGTGCAATGAGTAAAGTATAAGAGGTTCAGAGTACTCTAGGAGCATAAGGTAGTGAACCCTAATCTGGACAAGAGAATTTGGGAAGGCCTTTCTGAAGAAGTAATGTTTTTACTGAGACATGAAAGAAGAGTAGGAGTTATCAGAGCAAGACTGGACATAGGAATTAAAAATGTTCTGAGTAAGGGGAACAATATACAGACATTCCTTTGTATATTCAGGGGCATACCTTGAGGAGGTTGGTTCCAGGATTCACCTTCACTCCCCACCTAACCCCCACCTGCATATACCAAAATCTGTACATACTTAAGTCCTGCAGCGAGCCCTGCAGAACCTGCCTATGCAGGAAGTTGCCCCCTGCCTATATGAACATTTCACATTCCCTGGAATTCGGTATTTTTGATTCAAATTTAGTTGAAAAACCCGAGTCCAAACCTGTGTTGTTCAAGGGTATGGTATATAGTAGTGTATATTTGACATAATACATTTTAGTCAGTAACAGACTGCATGTACAGTATTAGTCTTATAAGATTATAACGGAGCTGAAAAATTCTATCTCCTAGCAATGTTTTAATGATCCTGACCCTGTGTAGACTAATGTGGATATTTGTGTTTTAGTTGTTAACAAAAAAGTTTCAAAAGTAAAAATAAAAATTTCTTAAAAGTAGAAAAGAGCTTATAGAATAAGGATATAAAGAAAGAATATTTTTGTGCATCTATACAGTGTACTATGTTATTACAACAGTCAAACGTTTACAAAAAGTAAACATTTTATAAAGTAAAAAGTTACAGTAATTTATTGAAGACAAAATTTAAAAAATAAATTTAGTGTAGCCTAAGTGTATAGTATTTCTAACTACTTAGCATTTTGGTCTAAGTAGTGTGCAGTAATGTCCTAGGCCTTCACATTCACCTACCCACCCAGAGCAGCTTCCAGTCCTGTAAGCTCGATTCATAAGTACCTTTTACAATACAGTAACATGCGTAGATTTGCAGCCTAGGAGCAATAGGACATACCATCTAGGCCTGCGTAAAGTACGAGTACACTCTGATCACACAATGATGAAATCATCTAACAGCATTTTTCAGAAGGCATCCCCGTTGTTAAAACTGTATGTATCATTCTTGAGACTAGTGAAAACACAGCACTTTCAAGTAACTGAAGTTTAGCATAGCTGGTTCAGGAAGAGTGAGATTTAGCTGAAGAGCTGAAGGTGATTTTCAAATTATGAGGCTGTTTTCATGATCTTTGTACTTTTTAGTGACCAATTCTGCAGCTGGAATTTGTGGAACAGTTTCCATATCTTTCAACACATGCATTGATTTCTAGTAACAAGTTTCAAAGTAACATTTACCAAGTCTTTGTGCCAGTTATTGTAGTAAATGCTTTACATGCATTTATATTAATTACAATGACCCCATGGGGGTGTGTATTGTCATCCCCATCTTTCAGACTAGGAAGCAGGCTTAAAGAGGCACACATAGGTCTCTATTTTTGGCTATGGCAGTAGGCAATTAAGAGCATTATCAGGCTCTTAACTATTGACTTCTGCTTCAGGCAGTTGAATGATGAATATATCAAGATGAGTTGGTGGCTTGTAGAATTTCTGCTGAAGATCTTAAAATTTGACAGCTTACTTTTGAGTTTATATTTTGAGTTTATCCTCAGTGCTCTTGCACAGGTCCATATTGTGTGGTCTGGAATCAGTCATCTCTATATTGCAATTTGGAGAGACAGAGATGGACAGTTGATTACCAAATCTCACTAACATTAACACCTAGCTTTCAGACATTTCTAGATGTGGACTATCAAAATGTTTTGAAGCTATTTGTTATACAGATTGCTGATCCTGGTAACTCATACATCCTGAACATTTTAGATTTCTGTTAAGAGTTATATTTTAAACTGAAGCTAATTGCACATATTAACCTTTAGATAATTTTTATTTGTGGGATCATTTTTATTTTTTTGAGACCGGGTTGGTGAGATAGAAAATTAGGATTTATTCTGTTTGCATATTACTTTGACCACCACATCTTTTAAAATATTTTAATGTTTCCCAAATAGGCTGTGACTGAAAATTTATATGCAAGCAAATAATGCCAAAAAAAAAAAACCAAAAAAACCCCAAAGTGAATTTGTTTACCATTTCACTTTCACCCTGCCAGGCTGTTAGTAAACCAGGGGTGTAGCTTTCAGTTGGGGAAATATGACAGTTAATCATTTTTTTCTGATGAGAAGTCAGCCATTTGCTGGTGTTGGTTCCTAATCACATACACACTGTTTAAACAGACCCTGCATCACACTGTGTTTAGTTGTTATGTTGTTTATTTCTGAAGTTTTTCCTTTATGCTGCATTGCTGAATCTTCCCACGCTCCCCTTTTAGATGGCTTCCCCACCCCTCCTGAGTGCTTCATCGTGCTCCTCAGCCAAGGAGGATGCTGTTTTGGCAGACTTGTGTGTGTGTGTATATATATATACTCACAAGTCAGTCACTGTTAGTTAGAAAGGAGTTAGAGAAAATCCTCTGATTTAAAGATCACTATAACCTGAGAAAATGAATTAACAATTTTACCAATGTTGCTGAAAGAAATCATTGTATGATTTCAGTGGATTAGACTATAGTGGCAAAGCCATGGCCAGTTTATGCTGCTGGAATCACATATTGTTACATAATACTCTCAGGACCAGTATGCGGCTGGTTCAGTTATTGAGCCCATTTGCTGGAATTTGTTCCTGTGTGTATGCAGGCACACATACTCATTGGTACGCAGTACATACACACGTTCATGCTTACATCCGGATGTGTGTGCAACTCTTATGCATATGCACATACTTTTAAAAACAGGAACCATAGTGTATATTCCATTTTGTAACTTGCCTTTTCTCTTTCTTTTTTTTTTTCCTTGCATGACTCCCTATTTCTTAGGATTCACTTAGGTAAATAAACAATCTTAATGTTTGCTAGTTATAACCTCTGGGATATTCCCCCTCTTTTTTTCTGGATCCCCCTTTTTTTTTTGAAAAAAGATTTGTTTGCTTTATTTATTGGAATGACTTCAAATGGCACAAATGACAGAAAATAAATTGATTGTTGAATTGTCACTTAGGGTGGCCCTTAGCTGATCAAGAGTAAATCTTAGGCTGATCATAAAGGTCCAATGATGTCAGCAGAGGGGAAATTTTCTCCTTGTTTTGTCTTACAAAGCTATAAAATGTTGACATGTCTGCAGGTTTCAGTTCCTCAAAAACTAGCCTGCCTTTTTTACTTAACAAGTTTTCACAAATATCCTTCCATGTTCTTACCTCATCCTTGTTAATGGTTGTACAGTAGTTTATTGTATTGCTGGACCTATTTGTTTACTTGGTTCCTTTTCACGTATTAGATCTTTTCTTTTAGAGTGTTTTAATTTTTTAAAGATGAATTGTTAGGCATGGACTTTTAGGATTAAAGAATTGTCAAGACAAAATTACAACAAATATAGTTTAAATATATAATTGGTTCTTATTTGCAATTCTAGACTTGGGCAAAGCATTCTTTAAAAATAGAATGTGTAGTCCAGTGAGCTGAGCAGAGGAGGTTGACTTTATAAGCAGAAACAGGGAACAAAGCACATCGGTCATTTCAGAATTACTTTCCTTATAGGGTTAAAACAGCACTTCCTTTTCATGCCAGCTCAGGTAAGCAAGGCCCCTTCTGATCCGTTGCTGTGAATCTTCTGTTTAATGGAAATCTTGACCTGTTTCAAAGTTGTTTGATTATTTGGCACAAGTGATGAACACAAATGACTCCATTCTAGTTGGTCTGGTCTGCTGGGGCCTAGTGCAAGAGGCTACTCTGAAACAGTAGTCTCCCATCAACTTTCTTTAACAGAATATACATATTTGAAAATTTTGTATGTGTTGTCAGGTTCCTTTTGAGAGTAGTCCCAATTATCTACAGTAGCTAATTTTTCACAGTCTCTCTAGCACTGTTAATTGTCAGTCTTTTAAATTTTTCTTAGGCCGATAGAGGAAAACCACCTAGTCACTTTAATTTTCCTGATTTTACTGTAAGTTGAATATCCTATTACAGAATTTCTATTTATTTTACAGTATATTTTTCAAGTGTAAAACAGTGATTTATTTTCCTTGTATTGTGCAAGTTTTAGCCCTTTTAGAATACTTGTAGTTTTCCTAAAAATGTATATCTTCTTACATATTCTCTTTCCATAGTAGCTTTTCCCTCCCCTCTTCCTCATTCTAACAAATTCCTATACCTCACAAAAAGCTATGTAGGGATGAGACCAGTCTACCTGTTGGTAGTCAGATGCCTTCCTTGCAGCCTTTTATTCGCTGCTCATTCATGGAAGGCAGTAGCCACAGAGTCTGGGTAGAGAAGGGTCAGCTGTGCACTGTGGTCCCAAAGAGCCATACTCTACTCTTGCACTAAATGTTTCTCTTAGCAGAGGAGAAATAAAGTTAGCCTACTTTTTTATTGTGCCTACTCTAAAGACATTTTAATTTTTTAACCACAGATTTGGGAGAGAATGGTAAAGGAGGAATGGAAAAATAATATAGTTTCAGCATTTTAGGAGATTATTTTATAACTAAGGACTTGGAACTGATAAGACTCATCCTGAAATCTTTCAGTGCTGGATTGAACGAGGGTCTAACCTCCTAGCAAGCTTGAGATTCTTTGGGGGCATAGGGAACAAGAAATTTAAGGAAGCTGACAATAAGGAGGAAGGTGTTTAACTTCTGAGTGGAGATGGCATAACAGTGGTTTGTGTGAACTAGGGCTGACATATAGCAGTGACAACATTGTAAAGTCCCTTGGGGGTGAGAAGAGATGACAGTGACCTTGAAGGAGAGAGACTACCTAGCAAGAATGTGATCATGTTTAGATACCTACCTAGACTCTCTGCTGGGTTTTTTTAGAAAGCTGAGAGTTCAGTAGACTCAGATTGTTGCATGCATAGGTCTTTCCCAGATATTTTGGGGGCAGAAAGAGCTCAGATAAGAAGCGGGTTACAGTATGTCTTGTTTGTTCATTTTTCCTGGTAGTATCCTTTTAACCATTTGTATCAAGTATTTTTTATGTTTCCTTTATAAACTGTCAGTGTGTTATTTTTACCTTTTTGAATGACACCTGTGGAATAATAAATGTTTATAAATATTTTATGTGACTTTAATCATACAGTAAGCTTGACTAAGTTTACACGAAGTCATTCTTAACTAAGTTTGCACAAAGTCATTCTTAACTAAGTTTGCACAAAGTCATTCTTAACTAAGTTTACACAAAGTCATTCTTAACTATTCTTTGTCTGATTTCTACAAATAAAACAATTATGGCCAGGCGCAGTGGCTTATGCCTGTAATCCCAACACTTTTGGGAGGTGGGGGCGAGAGGGTTACTTGAGTCCAGAAGTTTAAGACCATTCTGGGCAACTTGGTGAGAACTCGTGTCTACAATAAATTAAAAAATTAGCTGGGTGTGGTGGTGCACACTTGTAGTTCCGGCTACATGGAAAGCTGAAACAGAAGGATCACCTGAACCCAGCAGGTCAAGGCCGCAGTGGCCATGGGCGTGCCACTGCACTCTAGCCTGGGCGACAGACTGCGACTCTGACTCAATAAAATGAAATGGTAAAAAGAGTTAAAAAAAATTAGTAAAGTAAAAAGTAAAATAAAGTAATATTCTTTTGGATCCATTCTCACTTTTCCTTTCCTTCTTCTACTCTCTTTCTCTCAATTCCCCTTCCTGTTTCCCTAGTTAATTGAGAGTACCCAGTTTTTATTTTTAAAATCCATATGTTCTCAGAATTTCTTCCTCTCCCTTGTCTTCCTGTGTAACTTTTTTTTTTAATCCCTTAAATTAAAAAAGTTTCTTAAGGTGCATTAGTGTAAATTTTATCAATTTGTTTATTTGTCTCCCCTCTAAAAATTTAAGGTGTTTTCTGGAGACTCATAAACTATAACAAGAAATGAAAAATATAAAATACACAAAAATTTAATATTTACTTTCAATCGGGCACAAATATTATTTTGTTTCTTTTTTTGCATCATCTACTCACCTGTAGTTCCGGCTACATAGAAGGCTGAAACAGGTGGAACTACAGGTGTATAGATGATGCAAAAAAGGAAACCTGGTCAACTTATGCCCATAAGATTTAAAAACATCACAACAAACATAACAGTTCCTGATGCTAAGACCAGAAGGACATTTCTTCTCAGTTGTTATAAACAGCACCCCAAGTAACAGAATACATAGTGTCCTCCATAGTCATCCTACTATGAATACACCAACAGATTTCACAATACTCTTCTATAGGTCAAATGCATCATACCAGAGATGGTAGGAAGATGAGGATGTTGGGTGAGGACTATTCAAAACAGTCTGACTTAAAAGGGGAAAAGACTTTGGAAAAATTAGAAGAATGGAGATATTGTATATCCTTACAACAACAGTCTTCCATAAATATCTGTTTTGTTCACAGGTAGTACAGGGTTACTGGCAATGTAGGCTATCAAGAAGTGCTTTCAGAGTAAATATTGGGTTGAATTTGGATTTGAAATTATATTTGTTGGTGCGTATCATTGCGGGTAGAGAGGTAAAATGGTCTTGTTCAGGGACACTTCTAGTTGGCTATTCATGCAGCATCTCTAAGAGTAATACTGCATCAGCAGGCTCATTTGCAGGCCTGGTTTGAGGGAACTGACTTGCTAATTTGATACATGTTAGACAGAAATAGAAATGATGCCTGTTTGTGTTAACCTATTGCAAGACATATAATTGTGAAGTATACTAGAATTCTTGTCCATTAAGTACATTTTCTCCTTAAGAGAAGCCAAATTATAATCAGAAGAGTTGATAAAAGCCAAGGAAATTAACTAATTATGCTAATGGACAGAATATACCTTCCCTGCTGGTTAAAGTGTTCTTTGCCCTAAACAGTGCTAGGCACATCCTGAAAATTTTTATATTCTTCCCTTTCCTATTCTGAATTCAAACACAATCTCTAAAAAAATTGTTTACCACTGACCAAAAAACCCAAAACACTAGGTTAAATAGTGGAGGTGAGGTGGAAATTAGATATTCAGATTATTTGTTAATCTCCACTCCCCATTTTCTTGTTTGCCATGCTATCAAGTAGTTAACTCCCATTTATAATAAACACAATGCTTATTTTGTATAGTTTTCACTGCTTTACCAGAGTAAAAGTAAAGTGCTGTCCATAGGCAACAATTCAGGTGGTAATCTTAGTTCTTGCTACAGGTATACATACTCATAGTAAACTGCTCTGGTGGCTAAATGGTTATATTTTGTCATTGTAGTCAAATTTAATACCCCCATTCCAACCCTCCCTTTTATTCTCATTCTAGCAGGTGCTTGGAATGCTAGAACAAGAAAACATAGGCCCTTGAACAACAGGATACTTTGAAAAGTGATCACTTTAATGTAGACATGAAAGTTTCCTGTTAACATTAAACCAGAATTTAGGAGCTTGAGATGATTGAAGTTGACATTAGGTAGAAGAACCAGGTGGTGTTGGGACAGTTGGCTGTCCATTTGATAAAACAATTGTATGTCAGAGTTGTACCTTATGCAGTACACAAAAAGGAATTGTGAAGAGATTTGATTGTTTGAAGAAAAACTCAGAAAAGTACTAAGACAAAAGTAGGAATAATTTTTTAATTTTGTTTTAGGGATGGGAAGGGTTTTTGACATGACATACAACTCAGATACCATAAAAGAAAAAGACTGAAAATTTTCTCTGTAAAGTATTTAAGGTTGTACTTACTGAAAAACTAAAAGTAACATAAAATATGGTAGAAAAGTATTAGCCTATATGACAGATAGAGGATTAATTTTTTTTTAGACATCAGTACTCTCAGACATCAGTAATAAATAACAAATACTCCAATGGGAAAATGGTCAAAGGCAATTCACATAGAATAAAGACTGTAAATATAGAAACCCTAAGAACCTCTGCTGTAAAGACAAAACCTTCTTCAAGTCAGATGTAAAACAAAAGGATGGAGAAATTGGAAAATGTATACTTTGATGGGATCATGAAGAGGTTAAAATATTAGGGAAAAGAATAGTGTTGAAAGAAATAGTGGCCATCATTTTAGAGATGATTAAAGAGTGTTTGTTTACTTGATAATCTTATTGCTTTGAAGGTGGAAAATATATTTAAAATCATGAAATTGTTAAGTAGAGAAGGGATTTTGCCATTCCTGATTTAATATGTGGGACAACAGATAAATGATAATGAAATAGCAGATAAATGATTATGACCATATTCCTCTCCTAAGTTTGTGAAGTAATTGTTAATTTCTTACAAGATAAGTGTTTCCTAGATAACTGAAAGTCTACTGTTGTTTTAACTCGCCTTTTCATGTGTTCCTTTCCAAACATATTCAATAAATGCTTTTAGTGTCCTAATGAAGTTCCTCTTTTTGCAGTGGCTTGAAGTCCTTCCCTAGAGGTTTTCCAACATTATTTCTATGAGAATATTCATTCAGAACTCATCTTCCGGATCTTTTGCTATGGAGACTGTTCCATAATGAAATTGTCTGAAAAGGTTACCACCCAGAGATGGTAGTTAACTAGCTCTCCTTTTCTTCTGGTTGCAGAATCTTTTTACAAATCCAGGTGAAATAACTAAATATTTTGTTTAAAAAGGATGGAATTAGAATTCTTGATTCTAGCTACTGCTGGGCTGTAAACAGATACCAGCAAAAAGTTGCTTGAGCAGATTCAAGAATTGGGAAGCAACTTTGCAATGGATAAATGAGTTGACAGCAAGATTTGTTGCTTGAGATGAAAAGTTAATCAACATACAACTTCAGTTGGCAGTATTAGTTTAAGGTGGAATGCTTCTTAATATAAAGTAAGTTATCTAGTTTGTTTTTAGCACTGTACTCACTTGTTTATAATATGGTATAGCCATATTAATTAACATCTATTGAGTCCTTTTGGTATTCCCTGGCACTGTACTAAGTGTTTTACATGAATCATCTCATTTAATCTTCTTATCAACAATATGATGTAGGCATCATTGCTATCTGTTTGTAGATGTGAAAACCTTACAGAGGTACAAGGAAGATATGCAATTTTTCATAAGGTAGCAAAACTGGAAAGCAGTAAAATTAGTTAAAAGTAATTTCAGGGTATTTTAATTCCATTTTCCTTTCTCCCTCCCTCCCTCCTTTCCTTCCTTTCAGCTAGTTTTTTGATTTATTGTGGAGATGAGGTCTCCCCAAGTTACCCAGGCTGATCTCGAATCCCTGGGCTCAGGTATCCTCTCACCTCCGCCTCCCAAAGTGCTGGGATTACAGGCTTGAGCCACCATGCCCTGCTTGATTCCAATTTTCATGCTAACTTTAGGCGACTGAAGGACGGGTACATTATCTCATTTAAGACTAAAACACAGCCATGTGAGGAAGGATTTTTTACAGTTTTCTCAGAGCCTAGGTTTTAAGTACCTAAAATAGTACTTTGGTTAAGAAAGATATTTATAGAGAAATTCTTTATTGCCAGTTGCTTTTATCAGGATTTGGAAACTAAGTTATCTGTTAGGTAGTAAAATATTTTTAGAGGTAATTATTGCATGTTAAGTCCTCCTTGTGCCTTTACACTTTTATCAAGTAATTGTAGACATTAATTGTGGATCAACTAAGAAGCACCAGTTTTAATACTTTTTGTTTTCAGAATTTGCAAGGCTGTAGTTAATTCTGAGTTGTTCAGCCTGTCTAGTGACAATCAAAATAAACACTGCTTCAAATAAACTTTCAGGACTATGAGCAGTGATAGAGAACCAAGAGGAGGTAGATAACTTTGGAAAGTGTGTGTTTGCACCAGTTTCCTGTTAAGGGCATCATAGAAGAGTTCGTTGCCCTTGATGATTCTGAAAAGCTGTAAAGATGGTACTTCACACACAGATGGTATAGAAAAACCCAAATTACAGAAAGATTCTAAGACTAGCTTTCTCAGCATCATGATGTGTTGAAGCCGTATATGTTTGAGCATGTCTCAGAGGATCATCTGGCTATAGAACTGACTAGTTTTTGTCCTGAGATAGAGAAACAAACATATACTTTCTTTCATAGCATAACTTACTTATTTACGTTTTATGTAAAATTAGTCCGAATCAGGAGCCACATCTTAACTACTATTTATATGGATGAAACTTTTCATATTGGGAGCTGTTATTTGTTTTTACTAGCAAAGTGACAAGACATGAAGAACCTTCTAGAGTTTGTGCTAATTGCCTTGCTGTGAAATGGTACTTCAATATAGTAATGTGTTTATTGTTTCCTTTTGCATTGGGTAAATATTGTGTCTGTATACATAGGCAGAATTCAGAAAACTGTATCAGTCATACATGACATAGACAGATGTGTATTTTTTCTATCTCTTCTTCTCCCTACTCCCCTCTCCCCTCTTTTTCTCTCTTTCTGTTATATTCTCAGTTTCCCATAATGAATTCTACCTTTATCTGGCTCAGTTGAATTTTCGGAAAATGTCTCTTTGTTGAAACAGTGTCAACTCTTCTTTAGTACCACTATATAACTTTATGTTCATCTCTGTCTACTCTCATCTCTGTCTGTTTTATATTTTAACTTGGGGCATTATTATGTGGTAATTAAAAATATTGGTTAAGAAATCTCACAGATTGATATTTGAATACCTGACCAATAGCTTTCTTCCTTCAGCAAATATTTCAGTGCCTAGTATGTGTTAGGCATTGTTTCAGGCGCTTAAGAAAACATAGGCTCTGAAAAATTAACTTTAAAGATTCTTCTTTACATGGTTGTGTTTAGGATTAAATAAGATGATGTGTATACATTGCTGAGCACACTGCTGGAACATTGTAATCTGTCAATTAATGTAATCTGTTTCTTATTTTCAAAACTTTTAATGAATTGGAATTCTCAGTTTAAAAAACAAGTATGAACAGAAGTAAATTTTTAATATTTCATACAAATTTACAAACATACAAAGCAAATGATTAGTCATATTAGAAAAGCTTTCATTTTAAAATACTGTGAATAGTTAAGCAGTAAACTCTGGAAGACTAAATACATTTACTTGTCAAGCAAAACAATCTCAAAACCATATTTAATGTTACATGTAATTTTTCTGTGAAAACTAATATTGTTTAATTTCTTTTCTTATGTTTTCTAGTCTCAGGTAAAACTACAGGTTGAGTGTCCTTAACTAGAAAATCCTAAATGCTTCATAATCTTAAACTTTCTAAGTATCCATATGACACTCAAAGAAGATGATCATTGGAGTATTTTGGATTTTTGGATTAGGGGTGCTCAGCTGGTCAGTGTATGCAAATATTTCAAAATCCAGAAGAAAAAAAAAGAAAGAAATCCCCAAACATTTCCAGTCGCAAGGATTTTGGATAAGGCAGCGGTCCTCAACCTCTGGGCCATGGACGGGTACCAGTCCATGGCCTGTTAGGAACCGGGCTGCACAGCAGGAGGTGAGTGGCAGGTGAGCGGGGCTCCGCTTTCTGTCAGATCAGCAGGGACATTAGATTCTCATAGGAGTGCGAACTCTATTGTGAACTGCGCATATAAAGGATCTAGGATGCAAGCTCTATATAAGAATTTAATGCCTGATGATTCCCATCCCTACCCCCATTCTGTGGAAAAATTGTCATCTTTGAAACAGGTCCCTGATGCCAAAAAGGTTGGAGACTGCTGGGATAAGGGATATTCAACCTGTTAGACTTTGAGTTCCTTGGGGATAGAAGCCAAGTTTTGTTTATTTTAGTACTTTATCTTAGAGTATTTAAATAGCTCATAGTAAATATTGAATAAATATTTATTAAACTCTTTTCTTGAATTAAATTAGTTTCAGTATTGACAGCCATCATTATGACATGGCCCATGTAATTAATTAACATCATGACCGCTACAACAAACATATTGATGAACATAGTAAAAGATACAGATCTTAGCTACCATTACATAGAACCACTTGTTCTTTTGCAATCTTATCCAAATCTGCCCTCCATAACTACCCAGAGTAGACTCGTCCTGTGTCTATCCATGCTCTAAATCATATCACCAGTCTCCTATTCATTTTGCCTCAGATATTCTGGAGCAGAGGACACCTGAGATGGCCAAAGGTCCTTCCTATATAAAACCTATAATGTTGAAGGACTGGGGCAGTGTGAGAATACAGACTTGGGAGCTTTGGAATTGGGAATACATCTTAGGTTAGAGGAAAGCACATAAAGGAAGAGGGAGAGAGTTTTTATGGGACAGAAATCTGGGCATGGCTTAACTGGGATCTGTGCTTCGGGCCTCTCACAAGTCTGCAACTAAGATGTTGTCCAGAGGTGCAGTCTTATCTGAAGGAAGGATTTACTTCTAAGCCTGTTCACATGCTTGTTGCCTGGATTCCTTTCTTTACTGGTGGTCAGACTGAGGACCTTGGTTGACTTGCCATGTGAGTTTCTCTAGCTTGCTTCATCAGAGCAAGCACATGAGAAGAGCCAGAGAGTGTACTTGCAAGAAAAGGAGTATTAGCAAGATGGAAGTTGTGGCCTTTGTATCCTAATCAAAGAATTGATATTTTATCCCTTTTGCAATATTGTTTGCTAGAAGCAAGTCTCTTGACCCATCCCACACTCAAAGGGAAGGGACTACACAAAGGCACAAATACCAAGAGTTCAGGAAGCATTGGAAGCCAATTTAAAAATCTGCCCACCACAGGGCTTTCAATAAGTTTTTTGTTGTTTTGTTTTGAGTTGGAGTCTCACTCTGTTGCCCAGGCTGGAGTGCAGTGGCACCTTGTGGCCACCCCGCGTTGACCTGCTAGGCTCCGGTGATCCTTCTGCCTCAGCCTTCCAAGTAGGCAGAACCACAGGCACATGCTACCATGCCTGGCTAATTTTTTTATTTATTATAGAGATGAGGTCTCCCTGTGTTGCCCAGTCTGGTCTCCAACCCACGGGCTCAGACAGCCCTTGCCTCAGCCTCCCAAAGTACTGGGATTACAGGCTTAAGCCACCGCGCCGGCCCCTTCAGTCAACTTTAAGAGCAAAAAGGAACCCCAAGACCCAAAAGTTAGAGAACTGCTGATCTAAATATATGCTACATTGGTGGAATATGTATGGGACATTATACCTTCTTTAAGAAGTTTTTCTCTAGGAAAAACTAGTTTTTCTCTGTGTATGGGAAATGAAGGTAAAGTGAGGAAAGCCTCCTGTTTTTATGGACTTCATTTTCTGGAGAGAGGAATCTTATAATATGACATAGCTGTCTTCTAGTAACCTCTTTTAGGAAGCAACAAAAACACAACAGAAAGAGTAATGGATGTTAGAAACAGTAAAAAATCTGAGAGAGAAGAGTAGGAGCATATACTTGTGAAGCAGAAATAAAACAAAACTTTTTTCCCCCTGTACCCTTAATCAATGAAACATTTTTTAAAAGGTCTTTGTATGTTAGTTACCTTGTGGAAAACTCTAGAAATCAACTCTAAAAATGAAATTTAGAATATTTAAAATGTTTCAGGTAAATTCTGATATGGCTAAAGGCTATTATGTGACTAAAATAATTTATAAAAACTGTGATAGAATTTTATCATAAAATAGTTTATATTATTCATTCTGAATAAGAAACTGCCCTTTTTTATACCCATTCCTACAAAATGACTAGACAAAATAATACTTTTTGGGAATCTAAATTTATTTCTGCTTACAAGTATAAAAAGCAAGATGATTGAGAAGAATGTCGTCGTCAGTTAAGCCATATTGTAATAACTAAGATTTGCATACAAAAATAGAAGTTATGATAATAATGATAGGACATTTAACAGCATTAGCAAATCTGAAAGATGGCTACAAATGAACTCTTCTCTCAGATTTATTGTTGTTGAGAATGTTGTCCTTATGTCATTTTGTATTTTTATGAAAACCTATAGGAGATTTCTTTCAGAGCCTAGAAACCTGAAAAAAGTTTTGCTTTCCTTGAAGAATCAAATGCTACTGTTCCTCTCTTCCTCCCAAAGCAAAACTCAGAACAGCTTCTTTGCTTTAGCCACTAGGAATCTTAGTGCCAAGTTTATGCTTCATTTGAATAATTTTACATGTTTACATTCTATATTTATGCTCATTTAATATTCTATTCCTTCTTAATTCTTTGTTTCTGATTTCTGTGTGTTTTACTTTTTAGTTATTTGCTTTAAAAACATTGAATGAAGTTCTTACAAAGTTTTTGCATGATTGAAAAATTGTCAGCTTCACAAATAATCAGAGAAGTAGAAATTAAAGCAACATTAAGAAACAATTTAAATCAAATTATAGGAAATTAAAATAATGATTTTCAATGTTGACTGACAGATGCAGTGAATCGGACACTCTTTTTTAAAAAATTTTTTAATTTTAAAGACGTGGATTACAATTCAGGGTTAAATATACAAATGTTCATTATG
This sequence comes from Carlito syrichta, assembly GCF_000164805.1. Classification (NCBI taxonomy): domain Eukaryota; kingdom Metazoa; phylum Chordata; class Mammalia; order Primates; family Tarsiidae; genus Carlito; species Carlito syrichta. The sequence goes on from NW_007117520.1 coordinate 509,943, forward strand.
CTGGTACCCTTGTTGATGAGGGCACTCTAATATCTGTTGATGAAAGTGTAAATCTATACAACCTTTCTGTAGACTTAAAACATCGATATCTTTTGATCCATTGATTTAATTTCTTTTGGAAAAAACCTTATGCATAAAGGTATTCATATGTCCTTTATTTTAAAAAGGTAATATTTGGAAATAACTAAAATGGAATTGTTAAGTAAGCTATTATATATCTATGTACTTGGAAGGAATGATACATCTTTTAAAATCATCAAAATAAAACAATCATACTAGTTAGCATTAATTGTTTATCTTTTTTTTTTTTGAGTTGGAGTCTCACTCTGTCTCCTAGACTGGAGTGCAGTGGCTGCTCCCGGCCACCGCAGCCTTGACCTGCTGGGCTCCGGCGATCCTTCTGCCTCAGCCTCCCATGTAGCCAGAATTACAGGCATGCGCTACCACGCCTGGCTGATTTTTTTTGATTTATTGTAGAGATGAGGTCTCGCTGCCCAGGCAGGTCTCGAACCCGCGAGCTCAGGCAATTCACTCACCTCAGCCTCCCAAAGGTGCGGGATTACAGGCTGAGCCACCGAGCCTGGCTAATTGTTTATCTTAACTGTGTACCAGAACTGTGCTAAACCTTTTCTCTTTTATCCTTCACAGCAGTCTTATGAGGATCAGTACTTTTATTAATCCTATTTTAGAGACGAGTTTTGTAGAGCTGAAATAACTTGTCTGAAATCACCCGGCTACAAAGCAAGGGAGTGGAAAGTCTTGACGAGAACATCATCTATGGACCCTGTGGTCTCAGTGGAATGGAGAAGGAAGTAAAGATAGAAGTGAATTGATGGTCTGGGGGAAAATGGAAGAGCAGGAGGTCTGGATGAGTTGCAGAACAGGTCTTTAATGTGAGTAAGGAAGTCAGATCTGGGGTAGCATTTGGAGAGTTTAAAGTTTGAGAGGAGAAGCAGTTTTGGGTGATGACAAGGTTCAAGATCTGGCCATTGGTGTGAATGACTGAAGTGATGGTCATAGGAGTTGAGGATGCTGACTCACCGAGGTTGAGGATGGGCCTGGTGTGTGCAGTGGAGCACTGTGATGAACAATAAAGGAATGAAAGCATCATTTGCAAGGTGTTCTTTATTGTTATCTTTGCTCATTGCTTGCTGTCGGATGGTAGATATTTATTAACTGGCAATACGTTTATTTTTGTAATTGGCATTTTATTGTTTGCATAGAATAAGGCAAAGTCTTCGGTGAATAGGAACATTATTTGTATGATCATATTCTTTTGTGTGTCATCTTTTCAGTATATTTCCTAAAATAACACTTATGTTCGCAGTGTTTTGACCTTTTCTGTCATACTGGACAGTCTGTTCTGGCATTTATTTTTCCCCCAGAAAACAAAGGGAAAAGGATATGAAATGAAGAACAAAATGGATTGACCTTCATCTTTAGTTTAGTGTGTTAGAATTATGCTGATACTTTTGGGAAACATCCACCATGGATCAGGTAGATTAAAAAGAGTCATTGTGGCTTGGGAAATATGGGTTTTTTAAAAATTTAGTTTATATATCATTAGAATGTTACAGATTTTTCTCCGAATTTAAATTATGGTTGTTTAAATTTTAGGTGAGAATGGAAAATGATGCCTAATGGCACTTTTCTTCTTGAGGGTGTCATCATAGGAACATGAGGGGGAAAACAACGTAATCTTGTGTTTTGAGAAAATTTGTTTATCATTAGCATTCCCCAGAGAGGACACTATTTTGGCACTGAACATTGATATCTACAAATAACAAAGGTAGCATTACAGTTTGTGGTTTTCTGTAACTTTGATATAAACCTTTAGTGGGCTCTGGAGGTGTTTTCTTAGCAATAAAGTGGATCAGACTAACCCTAAAAAGTGGTTTCTAGTAACTTGTTTAACAGAGGAAGCATAAGGGCTCAGAATATCTTAAACACTTAAAATTTTTTTTAAATGAATACACATACACAGATTTTATTTTGCTGAGATTCTAAAAGTAAATTAATGCATTATTTTGGTAGTTTCAGACTTGTGTTCCTCAAGAGCTCAATAAAGATTTAAGTTTCTGATAATAATAAAGATATTTTCTTTTTGTGAGATATACTATAATAAAATCTCATATGAGCTGAACATGAGTTTTTTTAGCTTAAAAACTAATCTTGAATTCATTTGTACTTAACAAATTCGTGTATTATTTTGCTGAGTACAGAGAAAACAACTGTAAGTTTGGAGAGGTAGTTTTAATATATTATTGGGAAAATTTTATTTTGATTTCTCTCATGGTCTCTGTATATAAAGCACTGGGAAAACAGCATTTTTCCATTAAATGGTCATACTTAGAACTTCTGGTTTGACAGCCTGAGCTTGTTGGTCTTTTTATAGGGTATTTATGTTTCTTGGTTTACGTACCAAGTTTTGCAAAGTAGATGAAAGCATCATATCATTTTTGTCATCCCTGTCGATGTGGTATTTACAGGCTTCACAATGGATAATATAAAATAATCCAACTCTGTATTTTTTATATCTCTTCCTTATATCTTGATTATTTAAATCAAATATATTTTCTGATATCTTGCCATTTTCTTCATGTTTCAAAATGTTTTCTTACCTTTTATCTCATAACAGAATCCCTTTAGAAGCTTCTACAACTGGAGGCATCTTATTTACTGTTAGGATTATCTGAACAGATCTTGGTAGAGAGTGTAATTTAGAATCAACAGTTCAGGTTTTATGTCTTTGCATAGATGTTTGAGGTGTCTCTAAAGACTTTACCTATGAAACAGCCATCACCACTAACAGGTTTGTTTGAAGAATTCAAGCATGTTTTCCAAAGTGCTATCGAAACTCTTAATCCTGTGTGGTTTTCCATTTTGAAGAAGCCCATGTAGGAATCACTATGATGAGGTTTTATAGGGGGACCTTAGATCCCCAAATCTGTTTTGTTTTTTTTTTATAATCACTATTTTTTATTATGATTTTGTGGGGTACAGTTAAGGGTTAGGTATACAAATACGTTTCATTCAGACACCCTTGTTGATAAGAGGTGTTTCCCTGTCCCCAGACAGATATTTACTACCATTAATCCCATCTCCCCCCCCACCAGAGTTTCCCACTACTGTCAGTCATTTTCTTATTATATTACATTGGATGTTCAAGGTCTGCTATATGAGTGAGAACATACGATACTCAGATCTTTGTTTCTGTGAGAGGTCACTCAGTATTATAGACTCTAGTTCCATCCAGGTTGCTGCAGAATTCATGATTTTGTTCTTTTTTGTGGCTGCATAGTATTCCATCGTGTATATGTACCACATTTTTTTAATCCAGTCCTCTTTTGATGAGCAGCATGGTTGCTTCCAGGATCTTGCTATTGTGAACAATGCTGCGATAAACATACGTGTGCAGGTATCTTTTTTATAGAGTGATTTGAGTTCTTCAGGATATATTCCCAGTAGGGAGATTGCAGGGGTCATATGGGAGGTTGATATTTAGAGCTTTTAGGAATCGCCACGCTGCTTTCCACAGAGGTTGCACTAGTTTACATCTAAATCTGTTTTTAATGTTAATTTTTCTCACTGTGAAGAGGACCTAGCACCATATTAAACTTCATTGTTGATAATTTGAGAATACAAATCAACTTGTGATCTGTTATCTGAATAATTATATAGGCAAGGCAACAGCTTCTGTTAATATCTGCCTTTTTATTTTGTTGCAAACCAGAGAATGTTCATAACTGAGCCACAAGTGGCAACATGAACCAAAGTAGTTCTAATCACTGGAAAAGCTTAAAAGTTAATAAGTAAATAAATAAATATGTATGTATATGAAATATAACTGAATTTGATCATTGCTTGCTTATGGCAGAGTCATTATGGGTGACTAGTTTATGGTTTTTCATCTGCTGTATGATGACAGTAGGAAGAAAAACCCATGTATCCTTCTAGGTTGCTGTTTTTGATATTTCTATGCCAAAGACTGCTGGCTGGCATTTTGCCAGGAGCTTTGATTATCAGCTGATTTATGTGTACATTTAATTGAAAATTCACATAATCTAATTGGGCCTTGGGGCTTTAAAAAATGCCCTTGTTTTATTGTGAAGCAGTGTTCATTATAATGCATATTTAAAATGGGAGGACCCCAAAGAATATGTTATGATGAATTTGCTAATGAAATACTTCTGACACTTGGACAAACTTGAGTATCAAGACAAGTTCACTTAGGAGGCCAAAAGCGTTTCACTTCAAAGAAAAGGCTACAGTTCTTACTTTTAATGGTTTGAATTATTGTGTTTTTATCTCTCATCAACCTGAGTTTGTACTTGAAGCTCAGAAACAAAACTTTTAGCCTCTGAATTCTATAATCATTCACTAACTCTCTTGTAAAACAAGGTGTCATTTTTTTCTAGTGGTTTTTTTTCCCCTCCCACAGTGTGAAATTTGGGACTAATATATTGGTCAATATTTTCTTATTTTATTTTATTTTGATTTATTGTAGAGACAAGGTCTCACCATGTTGCCCAGACTGGTCTCGAACCCACAGGCTCAGGCAATCCTCTCACCTCGGCCTCCCAAAGTGCTAGGATTACAGGCATGAGCACTGCATCTGGCCAGTATTTTCTTATTTTAAATAAATAATGTATCTTCGGTTTTGTTTTTCTTCTCCCCCTCTTTTTTTTTTTTTTTAACTTAGTGCCAGGTTTGCTTGTCTCAGTGGAGAAAAGAATAAATTCTTATGTTTTTGTTGTAATATGTATTTCATTTTTTTCTATTTGTTCCTTGCTTTTCTGATGCAAGTAGGGAAAAAAGACAATTTCAGGAACACCCAGAGTCTAGCTACATCTGGGAATTTTTTTTCAGTGTGGCTTCTGACTAGAATGTGGAGTGGAATTTCTCTGACTTGGTTGGGTCCTTGGACAAAGTATTTCAGACTCCTGTATTATATGGTGAATTAGATTGTTTTAGTGGGGACTTTTTGTTTTTTAAAGCTTGTTCACATGTTACTCAGTTTTTGAAGAGGTAAACTTTTGACAGTGCTCTTTTAGACCAGGAAAATGCTTTGGTATTCTTTTAAAACTTTTTTATAAATAAAAATATTAACTTGACTTAAAAATTTTGATGGAATACAAGTAAAATATTGGGCACTCTCAATTCTATTTAAATTTGAGCAACATTGCTGATGTGCTTTAGCTACAGTGTTTCTGTTTCTCAGCTCTCTGAGGGGAGCTGCTATGCCTGTTGTTCACCTTACTAGTACAACCAAACTAGTGTTGGCAGAAAATAGTTATTAAATTGAATTTTGATGTAGGGGTAATTCTGTTTGTGTATTGTCTAAGTTTAATTCTTTTTTTGTTTGTTTGTTTGAGTTGAAGTCTCAAGTCTGTCACCCAGGCTGGAGTGTAGTGACACGCTCACGACCATCCCAGCATCGACCTACTGGGCTCAGGTAGTCCTTCCGCCTCAGCCTTCCAAGTAACTGGAACTAGAGGCGCATGCTACCATGCTTATTTTTTGATTTATTGTAGAGATGATGTCTTGCCAAGTTGCCCAGGCTGTTCTTGAACCTGTGGGCTCAGGCAATCCCCTCTGTGCTGGGATTATAGGCTTTAGCCACAGCGCCCAGCCCTAAGTTTAATCCTTATCATAGTCATGTTTCATATATATCTTGAGTCTTGCTACATAGAAAGTTTATGCAGAAGGCAGTATTAGTTTTACACTTTATTAAAAAACAAGTACTAGTCAGAGTTTGATTTATAACCATAGACAAGCTTGAAGCTAAAATAAGCAACATTTGTTATCCCTGACTTCAGCAATTGATTACATAGGATAATATTCAGATCTCATTAGCAGATTCAGGTAATTTGTTAATTTTTTCCTTTCCCTATCTCCCCACCCCGATGTGTTAAAAAATTGTCATTGTTCGTTGCATGATCACTGCTCATCTTCTTCCATTGGGTGCTTTTTGGTGACTGTAATTCAAAGCAGTGTTTAAGACTTTCACTGTTCATTTGCCCATTCATCCATTCCCCAACATTTCTTATTTCCTAGTGCCAGGTACAATTTGAAAAAGTGCTAGATATACGTAGTAGGAATTGTCGTTCTTAAGCAGATTGTCATCTGTTAGCGTTTATTTTTTTCTAGAGAGGTGGAGGCAGGTAACATAAACGACCTTGAAGCTTTTTCACAGGGTACGTGCCTAGCCCTAATCTAAGAGGTTTTGATTTGGTATTTGGTGTGGTGTAAGTTCAGGCATCTGTAGTTTTATAGAATTTTTCAAATGATTTTAGTGCGTCTTTGCTTTTAAGAACTACAGGAACAAGACAAGAGTATAAATAGGTAAGTACAATAAAGTTTTACAGATATTGTGAGAGATAACTATATTGGCATAGTGGGGGCACAGTGAGAGAAGTCCTACTGGGTATCTCAGGAAAGTTTCATGAAAGTCCATTCACCTTGTCTGAATTGACCCCTTGACTTCACAGATTTGCATAAGTAAATTGCAGTCTGGAGATTAATGTGAACAAAAGGATTGGAGGTATGGTACAGCTTACTGCAGTTGATATGGCAAGTAATTGGCAAGATTAAACTATAAAGTGAGGATGGTCAGAAATAAGATGGTTTTTATATAATGAAAGGATAATAGGAGTAGACTAGAACTTCAGAAAGATCACAGGTGACATTATGAAGCATAGATTGGAGTGGTCTGAGACTGAAGCACTGAGAGGGGTTGGAACAGTCACAATAATCCACACAAGAGTGATGCAGAGGCCTAAATTAAAGGAGTCGCAGCTGAGGAGGAAGAGGGTTTGAAAGGAGCCTAAGGAGGTGGAATCTTTGGGATTTGGTGACTGGATTTAGAAGATGAGAAAGAACAATATGGATGTGAACAATATGGATGATGTGCCAAGCATCAAGGCATGGACTTCCAGGGAATGGTAAAGTTTTAGAATTAAACAATGGAGACTGGGATTTATTTAATGGGAGAGGCAATAAGTGGAGGTGTGGAGAACATCTGTGTTCTGCGGGAGCAGATCACTCCTTCCACTCTTTTAGTCCTTGCCTATTGGGTGGTGTTGACTTTGCTCCAGGTTTCAGAATTGTGTTCCCTCAGTTACATGGTTGGTTCACGGTGGGCACATTATTCAAGTGAAGCCAGCCACAACTTTTGCTTTTGTTTGAGGTATAGAAGGAAGCATCCTTGTATTAAACCCAGGGACTGATGAAGGGTAAGAGTGGCTGTAGATATCTGATCAGACTGTGAAGCCTGAGAACAAAGCCAAAATAAGAAGAGAGAGAGAGAGAGAGAGAGCGATAGATCAGGTTGTGAAGACATTGCTTGAGTGTCTAAAATGAGGTCTACTTTACTTCTGGCTATTGCAGTTACTTGAGCCAATTCCTTCTCTCCTACCCTCCCCGTCCCTCCCTTCCTCTCCCTTCCCCTCCCTAAGAGATAACTATGTTGGTATAGTGTGGGCACAAAAAAAGAAGTCCTACTGGGTACCTCAGGAGAGTTTCATAAAAGTCCATTCATCTTAGCTGATAAAGGCTGAACCTTAGTCCGATTGTACCTGTTGAGGAGGCAGGAGAATAGATGGTGGAGACAGTATGACATTTTAGATGAAGAATTGGTGAGGATATTCATACCAAATAACCTTGAGTTCCAAGTTGAGAATAACTGAGGTTAAGTGACTTGCTGAAAGTCATTCAGCTGAGACCAGAATTCCTATCTCAGACTCCAGCTCAGAGAATTTAGGCCATGTAATCTCATTTATACCAACTGAAAAGTTAAAAAATGATGGTCTTTGGATGAGCTGCCTATGGATAAAAGGAAATAATTTTTGTTTGTGTTGTATTTAGAAAGTTCTTTGGGATTTAGCAGTACAATGATTTTATTGCTCTGAAGAGCCTCAGTGAATGGCTATTGATATATTAGGGTCTGGGTACCCTGGCTGTAGCTATACAAATCTTTGTTTTGGGGTGGTGGTCATAATTTTGAGTTGCTTCAGGGAGGGAGATACTTATAAGACAGTAAAATCCTGTCTGAATGTGGCAGTCCCTTTTCACTGTCTGGATGTGCTTGTGGAAAATGTCTCCCTAGGACCTTTAGTTTTGTTCCTAAATTTACATCAGAGTCACTTCTTGATACTATCTATTGCTTAAGGTACTTTTGGTGATAAGCTTGTTATTAAGTTGGGTAGGTGAGCTGTAGACTGTGTCCTGCAGGGAACTATTTATTGTTTTGTACAAGAATAGGTAGTGCTGAGGAATCAGGTCTCATTTTGAGCATCAAATGGTCTTTCACTTTAAAATCTGACATTGGCACTAGTTTTTCTTTAATTTAAACAGAAAGCCAACAAATGCTCATAAGAGCATAAGAAGAGTAACTTTTAAAACAACCTCTTTTTTTTGAGGCATTGGCTCTATTTTATTTGCTCTATAAAAAATAAAAATAAGAAAGACCACTACAGTAACATATATACCTATGTCCAAATGTTGAGACGTGGATGGCATTTTGGCCTAATGTCAGTTACTAGCATTCCTTCTCTGAGAAGACTCTTCTTTTGAGCCCTAACATTGATTTTCAGCTAACAATGTTGGAAATATATAGGGCTGAGTATATATAGTTACTTCAAATCTAAAGCAATTTCCTGAGAAGTGAAATAAAGACTTTATTAAAGCTATTTGAGGCAAAAGAGTGTTGGAGAAAACGGAAAACATTGACTATAAATGATTGCTTTTTAGGAAATATTAAGGGGTCTATTTAAACATGATTTTGGTTACTCGTGGTAATAATAATGACCAACATTTATTGAACACTGATGACATGTCCAGCACTGCTTAACTGTGTTATCTTATTTAACTCAAGGGTCTTAAAGGTAGATGTTTTTACCCCCCTTTTACAAAAGAGGAATCTTGAGACACAGGTAAAAATAACTTGCCCAGAGTTCCAAAGCTGAACTGTATCAACTGAGATTTGAACACTGGTAAGCTAGTTCTCATTTCCTCACTTAAACTGATATACTACAGCTCTAGATGAACACTTATGTTCTTATCTGTAGTTGTATTGAGACTCCAGAAGTGATCACAACTAAAATTTTATCTCATTTTCTGCTACTCTTTGTGTGTGTGTGTGTGTGTGTGTGTGTGTGTGTGTTGTTTGTTTGACTTGAGAGATTTATTAAAGGAAAGATAACGTGAAGGGCACAGAACAGAGGGCAGGACAACAGCAAAAGTGCTGTCTGCTGCCTTCTGCTGTTCTTAATAGCTTGGGAGCGACTCCATTTTGGGGGAAAGGTGACTAAGGGCACAAGAGTCAGCAGTTTCTTCCCCTTCTGAATATGTTTCACTGTATATGATTCTTGAGAATTATTTGGCAACTAGCTGTTATCGAACCTGATCCTTTATTTCCTTCATAGCACTTATTGCAAAAAATGTTATGGCCATATTAATTTTCTTGTTTTCTTCTTTACTAATAATATCCAGTATCATACTTAATGGCCAGATGTGTCTGTTTATCTACCAGTCAGTCATATGTACACACATACACACATGCGCGTGCGCGCCCAAAGGAGGACCTGTATAGGCTCTTAGTCAGAGGCTGGCAAATCTTTACTGTAAAGGACCAGATAGTAAATATTTTAGGCTTTGTAAGCCAAGAGGCAAAAGCAAGGATATTATGTAGATACTTATATAACAAGGGAGAGAACAAATTTCCATGCATTTTTAATTGGTGAAATTCAAAACACAAATAAATATTACTAATTGAGTAAAAGTTCTTGTAATACAGGTCTACTAATGAGAATAATATAATTTTGGGGGAAACCACACAACATTTCACCTAATTGGGGTCCAAAGTTAGTGATCTCTATCAAAACTGTTGCAGATATTCTGTAAAAAATGTTCTTAGCTTGTGGACTGTACAAAAACAGACCATAGTTTGCTAATTTCTGTTCTTAATTGCTGCTGTGTTGCTTACTAACTCACCAGAACTGTGATTCTCAACTGCAGGGAGTTGGGAGTGGCGGGGTGGGGGAGGGGTGGGGGCATGTTAGAGTCACCTGGGGAACTTTAAATTAGAATTTCTGCCAATCATTGTTATTGTTTTAGGTGCTGGGGAAGCAATGACAAACACAATACAGATTCCTGCTTTTGTGAAATTAGCTGGTGTCAAGTGCTAAGTAGAAAAATAAAGCATAGAAAAGGATTTAAGGATAGAGAATGTTGGGAAGCTGCAATTTCAGTCAGGAGGCTAGAGAAGGCCTCATTGAAAAGCTTAAAGTCCTGTGCCTTTTCTCAGTGGCATTCTCCCTCCAAACCTCGAGTTGACCACCATTCCTCATAGGAATGTAATATCTCTCAACATTTTTTGATAATATTTATGTATTTTGGGGCAACTTTTTGTACTCAACATCTTTTGCCAAATTTATTTGTATTAATAAGTATAGCTTTAATTCATTTGTGTGCCAGTTATCTGTTGCTTTGCAGCAAACTCCAAAACTTACTGACTTAAAATAACAACCATTTCTTATTGCTCATGAGACTGTGGGTCTGGTAGGTAATTGTACTGATGTTGGCTGAGCTTGCTCATGCATCTATGACCAGCTACTTACTGGGTTGGCTGATGCTTAAGCTTCTTCTGTGGAGACAGCCTGTTTCTGCTTTACATGGTTTCATCCTGTAGGAGGCTAGCCTGATCCTCACCTGGCAGCTGAGCAGGGTTATAAGCAAGTGTGCAAGTGTACAAGGCCTTTTGAGACTTAGGCTAGGTACTGGCATAACATCACTTTTACTGCATGTTGTTGCAAGGCTATTCCAAATTTAAGGGATGCAGCTCTTGATGAGAGGAGCAGCAAAGGCACACTGCAAAATGACATGGATACAGGGAAGGGATAATTGTAACCAGTTTGGCAAACAGTCTACCACAATTTATTTCCATAACTGTATAGTATTTTATTGACTAAATACTTATATGCCACAGTTGATATAGTCATTTTTCACTTGATGGCATTTTAACTGTTTCCAGTTCTTGGCACTTATAAGCGGTGCTGCTAAGAAAATCTTGTATATATCTCCTTGTGCATACTGTGCAGGAGTTTTGTTATGGGATGTGTGTGTGAGAGAAAGAGAGAGTGCATGGACAAAATGTGCATGCACAGTACCTACATAAGCCTAGAGGTGGGATTGTTGCATTGTAGGGTATGCATATCTTTAGTTTTACTAGATATTGTTAGAGTTAAGTGACTATATCAATTTATATCCTTTCTAGTAGTGTAGTTCTTATTGGTCTGTATCTTTACCAAGATATTTTAATTTTTGTCAGTCCCAGTGGGTATGAAATGGCATCTTATAAAGGTTTTAATTTTGCTTTCATTATTAATGAGATTAAGTATCTTTTCATATGTTTATTGACCATTGTTTCTTTTGTGAGTTGCCAGTTAACATATTTTGCTCATTTTAAATTGTTTTATCTTTAATTGATTTGTGGGAGTTTTTTGGTTTCCAGTCTTTTGTTAATTGGTTATGTGTGTTCTAATATCTCTTCTCAGTCTGTAGTTTGTCTTTGTATTGTCCAATGGACTCTTAATGAAAAAAGATTTTTTATTTTGACACTGTTGGATTTATCATCATTTTCCTTTAGGGTTTGTACTTTTTATGTCTTATTAAAGAAGTCTTTTTCTTCCCTCTGTTAATATATTTCTGTGTTCTCTCAAGGTCTTAACGTTTGCTTTTTTATGTGTTGATCATTAATCTACTTTGAATTTATTTTTGTAGGGTGTGAAGTGGGGATCTAATTTTTTTCAAGTTGAATTTTTAAAATTGGATTTCCAGTTCTCTCAAGATGATTTGTTGAATTTTTTTCCTTCTTTCCTCAGCTTTCCTGCAGTGCCAAAACTCTGTCATATATTGAGTTTCCATGTATACATAGATTCTACATTTCTTTTGATGCTAATTTCATAGATAGGGATGTTATCCAGTGTCCACTTTTGAAGCTGGCACTTTTAGTTTATTACTGTATTACTGACTAAGTAGTCCTGTCTGAACTAGTGCCCTTAATGACCTTGGATTAATAATAGTAGGTAGCAGTTTTTGTGTTGCTCACAATATGCCAGATTAGTATATTTAGTTTTTGGTTTTTTTTTTTAATTAGAGTCTCACTCTGTCACCTAGACTGGAGTGCAGTGGCCGCTCCCAGCCACCGCAGCCTTGACCTGCTGGGCTCCTGCGATCCTTCTGCCTCAACCTTCCAAGTAGCTGGAACTACGGGCGCGTGCTACCATGCCCAGCTAATTTTTTGATTTATTGACTTGTGGTATAGGTCTCGCCAAGTTACCCAGCCGGGTCTCGAACCCGTGGGCTCAGGCAATCCACTCACCTCGGGTCTCCCAAAGCGCTGGGATTACAGGCTGAGCCACCGAGCCCAGCCATACTTAGTGTTTTAATACATTAATTCATTTGCTCCTTGTGGCAATACCGAGTTAACTATTTTTGTTCTCCCTTTAGAGATGAGTGAACTGAAACCTAGGGGAGGCTTACTTAGCAGGGATTATGTACCCATGCCAACTGGCTTCAGGGTCTCAACTGTAAACCACTGTGCTGTACAGTTTCTCATTTGACTTATAAATGACTTCTGATTTGCAACATTTGATCAGGGGAGTGGCTCCCAGTCATAACCTATCTAAAATCTGTCTGATTACTGATGATTAAGGATGTAATTATTAAAATGCATCAGGCAAGGGCTACAAGGACTTGTCACAGTTTGTTGTTAGAATTTAATTGGATTTTCTAAATAGTCACCTTTGAGATCTACCTTTTCCACCTGCCATTGCAGGTGAGGAAAGTATATAAAATGATTTTGTACTTTGGAAAATGATTGTTGTGTCTTGAGGTTTCTGGATTTTTCATGTATTCACTAGTTAGTAGGGGACTCTTAACATGAAGAGAGTAGGGTCAGGGGGTGCAAACATTTATAGGTTGGAGATGTGGTGCTTGGCATGGATTATTTTTTGTTTTAAAAGCAAGTTGTAGCAATGGATACGGCTGTTGGAGCAACCCAAGAGAACACATTTCTTTACATAATCTTGTCTCTTCTTGCCCTCTGGCTAAGCATCTCATAAACATTTTTTTTGTGATCTCTACATTCTGGATTTCCCATGGCACTTGTTATCTATACCAGGTCTTTGGAAATTCGTACTCAATTTAGAATTTGATTACATTTGATAGCACTTTAATTATTTTTCTGATTGCTTTGGAGAATATTAGATGGAAACTTGTTAGGACAGTTTTTGTGTTTTATACTTATTTGTTTTTAATTATTATGGGTACATATATGCTTAGGGGGTGCATGTGAGGATGAATGGATAAAGAAACTGTAGTACATATACACAGTGGAATATTACTCAGCCATAAAAAGAAGGAAATTCTTCATTTGCATATGGATGGGACTGGAGGACATTATATTAAATGAAATAAGCCAGGCACAGAAAGACACATTTGGCATGTTCTCACTTATATATGGGAGCTGAAAATTTACTTGTTTTTTAAAAAGAGAAATGGGGTCTCACTTTTGCTACTCAGGCTATAGTGCAATGACTGATCACGAGGTCGATCATAGTGCACTATAGCCTTGAACTCTTGGGCTCCAGCAAAGATCTGGGACTACAGGCATACACTACCACACCTGCTGCTCCCTTCTGTGTGCGGCTCAACCAATAAACCCAAGAGATAAGAGCAAATTTTATATTTGACTTAAAACCTTTTGAGTATTTTATTCAACAAAGTTAAGTCTTAAAGAGTTGCAGGAAACAGAAGAACAATCAGAAATAATGCCTGCCCTCAAAGGGAATTGGTTTTTTAAAAAAAAAAAAAAAAGTTTAAATTATAAATATAGTTGCTTGTTTTTAGGTACATATGTACCATCTCAGTTTTGCAAGGGGTGAGGGGCTAGACATTGTTTACAATTTAATTGGGGAGATCAAACTGGTAAGAAAAAAAGTCATTCAATGTAGAATGTGGTAAGTTACAAAGCCTCTGGGATGGGGCAGCTGTGGAAGAGAGAGAAATCATTTTGTACTTGAGGTGAGTTTAAGAAAGATACTGAGAGTGGCAATAACATGTGGGCTGGGCCTTAAATAAGGAAGGAGGATTTTTTTGTTTGTTTTTTTGAGTCGGAGTCTTACTCTGTCGTCCAGGCTGGAGTGCAGTGGCATGCTCATGGCACTGCAGCCTTAACCTGTGGTCTCATGTGATACTTCCACTTCAACCTTCCAAGTAGCTGGGACCACAGGTGCACACCACCACGCCTGGCTAATATTTTGATTTATTGTAGAGACAAGGTCTCGCCAAGTTGCCCAGGCTGGTATCGAACCCCTGTGCTCAGGCAGTCCTTTTGCCTCTGCCTCCCAAAGTGCTGGGATTACAGGCGTGAGCCACTGCACCGGATTTGGGATTTTGACAGGTGGATTAGGAATGGAGGGTGGATTGCATTTCAGAAAAAACTAACAGTGTGAAGCAAAGTTTAGTAAGGGGAGAAAAAACTGGTTATGTTTGCAACAAAAATTCAATTTGGCTAGAATATAGGTGAGTAAGAGCAAATAAGTTGGGACCAGTTTATTTAGATCTTAACTATCAGGCCCTAAGGTGTTTGGACTTAATTCAGTAGACAGGGGGGAGCCACTGCAGTTTTTTGAGTAATATGATCAGAGCCATGCTTTTGGAATCTGGTTACATTGTCAGCATTGTCAGTAATGAATGAATGAAAAAACGAAAATACTTTCCATTGTTGGATTACTTTTTTTGTTTTCTTTATAAATCTAACAAAAACACATGTACACTTAATTTAGCTGTCAAATAACACTAACAATCTTTATTAATGAAAATGTAAGAAAATATATATTTGTGTTCACTGTTGTGAAAATTCAACTGTTGTTTATAACTGGTTGAGGCCCTAGTTACTTGTTGGAGTCTAATTCAATTTTTTCGTTTAGCCTCTTCTTCAATGAGTTATATACCACAGATAGATTGATCTTCCAAGAACACGATTCTGACTGATGTATTATACTGCTCAAGGCCTTCAGTACCTCTCCATTTGGCTGCTGAGTAAAGTCCAGATTTCATAACCCAACAGTCAGGGTTCTCCCTCATTCGTCACTCTTAACACTCTCTGACTGCTTCAGACAAACTATTCTTAAGACTTGTTGTGATTTCCTACTTCTTTGCCTTATTTGCTTTTGTTCTCGTGACCTTCGTAGAGTGTTAAGAATAAAAGTGGGGGAAAGTATGTTGAGATCTTGAGAACTATAGTGACAAGGTCGTATCTGGCAGAGCTGGGGTGTGAGAGTTCTCTCACATGTTCAATAAATATTTTTTGCCAGGTATTGTGGCAAAATCCGGATACAATGGTAAGTGAAACGAAAGTAGTCCCTACTCTTTATAGTCTACAGTTTAGAGATACAAACATTATCCATTGGATATAGTCAAACCAACGTTATAACTACAAACTCTTGTGGGTCCTACCGAGGAAAAGCTCTTTGAGGTACTCTAAGAGAATATATTGGGGAAAGATAGGAAAGCGAATTTCAAGCAGTATGTCAGGTTTCTTTGAGGAAGTGAATTTTAAGTTGAGAACTGAAATATGAGAGCTTGTAGGCAAGGCAAAGAGTGAGAAGGGCATTCCAGGCAGAGAAAACAGTATGTTTCAAGGCCCCCAGGTGGAAAGGAATTTGGGGTATTAAATGACCTGAAAGGAGAACATATTTTGGTTACTGAGGAGTAAGATGAAGCTGGAGAATTAGGCAGGAGCCAGATCATATGGAGGAGCCTTTTAGGCCATAATAGACTGCATTTTCTATGAAGTGCATTGAGAAGAAAGTGGCATTTGAAGGGTTTTTTGAATTGAAGAGTGGCACAATCCAATTTGTTTTAAAAATATTGCTGTGATTAATAATATATCCCAAATTCAACCACTTCTTACCATCTCCATTACTGCCACCCTGGTCTAAATCTCATGCGTTAACTGACCTCTGCTTCCACCTGGCAGTCCTACAGCCTACATAGTTGTCAGGGTTTTCCCTTAAAATTTTAGAGCATGTAATCCCGCGCCTTTGGGAGGCTGAAGTGAGTGGATTGCCTGAGCCCACGGGTTCGAGACTCGCCTGGGCAGCAAGACCTCATCTCTACAATAAAAAAAAAAAAAAAAATCAGCCAGGCGTGGTAGCGCGCCCCTGTAGTTCCAGCTACTTGGAAGGTGGAGGCGGAAGGATCGCTGGAGCCCAGCAGGTCGAGGCTGCGGTGGCCGGGAGCGGCCACTGCCCTCCAGTCTGGGCGACAGAGTGAGACTCCAACTCAAAAAAGAAAAGAAAAAAAAAATTTAGAGCATGGTTCTCTTTTGCTTGATCCCTTCCATTGGTTTCCCATTTCACTCAGAGTAAATCTCTGAGGTATGCTCTCACCTCAGGGCCTTTATACTTGCTGTTTTCATTGCCTGTGATGCTTTTCCCACAGATACCCATGTTCACTTCCTGACCTTCATGTCTTTATATAGTTGGTGGGCCCATTCCTGGCACTGTTTGACACCAGACCTCACCCTTTCCCATGCTTTCCAATTTTTTTTTCTCCTCTGAAGCACTTACTGCCCTCTGACCTAGTGTATTTTACACTAGAATGTAATTTTCAGTAGATGAAGAATTTTCTAAGAGAGTTATACACTGATGTATTCTCAGTATGAACTGCATTCTGTAAATATTAGTTAAATGAATAGCGAATGGCTTGGTGGAGTCTAGAGTAGAAGCTGAGGGAACATCTGCATCTAGTTCAGAGATGGTGGTAGAGATGATTGTGGAAGATGCAGAGAAGCAATGGTTTCAAGGTGTATTTTGGAGATAGAAACAATAGGATAGTTCACAAGTAGAATATGACTGAAGTTTTTGCCTTTTTGAAACATCATTGTTAGCTAGCAATTTAAGTTAGTAATTAGGTTAGAGTCACAGGTTTAGTCTGTGTCTGCCAGATGCTGCCAAATTCACTAATGGCTGCAGAATGAAGCGAAAGTTAACAAGAATTTGATAAATATCTTAAGTGTTTAGAAAAATTGTATTCTTTTAAAATTGAACTTGTGAGACAGTGCATGCAGTAGTAAATGTATGTAATAGTTCATTAAAGTGCCTTAGGGTCATGGTTCTCTACTGGGAGCGATTCTCCTCCCTCAATATTTGGCAATGTTTAGAGACATTTTTGGTTGTTACAAGTTGAAGGATGGTGCTAATGGCATCTAATGGAGGGCAGTTCTGCAGCTAAACATCCTACAATGCAGAGGTCAGTCCTGTGCCCTTTCCTCTTCCTAAAGAATCATCTGGTTCAAAATATCAATAGTGCTGAGGTTGAGAAACTCTGTCTTAGGAATTAATATTCGGGTTTCAATTTATGTCAGTACTAAACCTACAGTTATGCTATTACACCCACAGATTTGACCACGTATATAACTTCTTGTCTGTACAAGGTGTGATTAGGATGATTGCTCTTACTTTTAAACCAGTATACTATAACTGACACACTTGCATGCACATGCACATAAATCCAGTCGAGAGCAATGGCTTCAAAACAGTTCTTTTGGAAAGGGCATGTGTTTATATGATTGTGCCTTTTTTATGGTTGCCTTCAAGACCGGCAGCAAACCCTTTAAGTTTTGGTACCAAATTATCTTCTGAGGATGGATTTTGCTTTCTGAATACATTATGCTGCATAATGAGGTTGTATGGTAATTATATTGTAAGATGAAATTGAGATTTGACTATAAAGTAGTTTAAAAGTAATGTTTCTACAAAATCTTAAATAAATGTATTGTATTCTCCGTTTGAAGGAAAGTATGTATAGATGTTTTAGAATGATTTAAAACAAGACCAGTATTTATCAAATATTTAAAAGATTATTGTCTAGGATCAGGGAAAACAGGCACTGTCACATAATATTGGGAAGGTACTTTGGCATAACTTTTGGAGATCAGTGTGGTTATAATATTATTGAATTTTAAAGTGTTTGTACTCTTTCGCTTAGGAATTTTAACTCTCACTATTTGCCGGGCTCGGTGGCATAGCCTGTAATCCCGTACCTTGGGAGGCTGAGGTGAGTGGATTACCTGAGCCCGCGGGTTCGAGACCCGCCTGGGCAACTTGGCCAGACCTCATCTCTAC
>NW_007117520.1:528159-555678 GCF_000164805.1 Carlito syrichta
AAAACAAAAAACAAAAAAACTCTTACTATTTGTTTACAGAAACATTTACACACTAAGGATACACAAATAGTGCTGTTTCTTGAAGCTTTTATAAAGTAGAAAAAGTAGAAACAATCCAATACCTATCAGCAGCATAGTGATTGCAAATCAATAATACATCCTTACAGTGGAATACTATATACCACTAAAAATTGAGGTGTATGTATACTGATACAAAAGGGCTATTATCTATATTAAGTGGGGGGGGGGAAACTATGAAAAGAAAAAATCAAAAGTTAGTTGGTACGGTGTACAATACAAAATTATCTTTGTAAGCTATGCATAGAAGAAAGACCTGGAGGAATTAATACTAAATCTAGTAGGAGTAAGTTGGCTTCCTGCATTTCAGACTTTCAGACTTGATTGTTTTATAATGAGTGGGTGTTTTACAAATGTGTTTTAAAGCCATAGGACTGTCATCTTACTTTATAGCCAATTCTTCTATGGTTTTAAGCAGCCTTTTGTATTAGCTCCATAGCTTAGGATCTTTCTGCAGTTCTGTATTTATACTCATGAATACCTAAAATTAGCCAGAGATTCTTAGGGCTTTGTTCTCCATCTGAAGTTATTTGCTCCTTTATAAAATTTTTAAATTCTTGACTTCAAAGTGAAAGTGTGACAGTTTAGTTGTTAATGTGTCTTTTTTAAAATCTTGAGCTTTGAAGTTGCTATTTTGTAGCCTGCTCATTTGTATTTACCCTGAAGGTGGCGCTAGTGGTTTTGTGGTGTTTTTTTTTAGTGCAACTCAAGTAATAAGCTGGGAAACCATTTAATTACTGGTACTGCTTGTAGAATGCTGTCTTTAATGTTATTGTTGAAAATCAGATGTTTTCTTACTATTATTTCAAGAAATGCATGTAGTGGGAAAAATCTATAGCAAATTCCTAAGACATAACTCTTTTGTACCTTATTTATTATGTGTTAGAATTTCTGAGAAAATTAAATTTATTTCAACAGTTCAGTATTTTCTAACTCCTTTAAAATTCCTAGACTTCATCAAAACTGGCAGCAGAACTAATTTTTTCAAATGAATTCTCTTTGAAGTCCTTCTTTTTCCCTTCTCTTTGTGTGTCTGATTCCTCCCTCTTCTCCCTTTCTTTCTCTGAGTCTGTCAAGTTCAAGAGCAGCTCAGATGCCATGAATTAAGTGAAGCACAAAAGGGGGAAAGGAGACTCTTTTGAAGAACAAAGGCCTCCCATTAGGCTGCCATGTTCTTTTTTGACCAAAAGTGCACCCTACATAGTTCCTATTGTTGTCCACATGCCCTGCACATAAGGTAAATACAGTAGATCCTCATTACCTCACGTGTTCCTCCTCTTCCTCCTATGCCACACACAACCAGTGAAGCTTTGGGTCTTTGATGTCTTTAGGCATTCTTAAACAGTTACTTTATCACCTTAAAAAAAAAAAAGACAACTGAAGGGATAGAAATGGCAGTGGAGAGCAATGCACACCAAGTAAAACTCCACAATAATGGACAATTGCTGTTAGAGAAGCTGCACCCCAAACATCCAGGGCAGGTGGAAGGAACCAAGGATTTTACTGCATATTATTCTTCTATTCTCTGCCTTTTAATCATATATTTTTAAAATAATAACTTTGATTTGCATTCATTATAGATCAGTGAGTTAGTTTCTCCTCTCTTTGCCCATGTAACAAGACAGGCAAATGGGAGTAAACTTAATTGCTGAGAACTGTTCCTTTAATAATGAGAAATTCTTGTTAATCTGCTTCTACTTCCCATTGGATGTTTGCTCTTTAGTGTCATGTAGCTGGCTTTCCTGTAGGTTTATCGACCTACATTAGGGATTGAACTAAGAAATTGCAGGGGGGAAAAAAAGCTTTTAAAAGGGAAATAAGAAAAGGGATAACCTGTGTAGAGCCAATCTTAAAATTTGAGGGGAAAATTATTGAAATTTTATTTTCTACACACTTGAAATTAGCCTGCTTATTGTAAAATTGTTTTAGTATTGTTGACAAGCATTCACTGCATTTGTAAAGGAGTAGGTGGTTGTAGATATTTGCCTACTGGAAGTCATTGAGAAAAATATTGTTAGGTTACCAAGTCTGTTGAAATAGCCAGAGACATTCTTAGTTCACAGCCAAATTGAAATAGCTTGTGAGGTTGGGACTATGGTTTTATTTATTTTTATTCTTTGAGGGAAATTGGACAGTCAGTAAGTGGTTTGTGGTAGGCTTGCGAGGGGGGGGTGGCAAAGAGATGGGAGAAGAGTGACAAAAGTGAGAGAAGGAATATTATTTATTTTTAAATATGAATTTTGAATTAAAACTGTTACTTTATTTGTTTTTTGTTTTTTTTTTTTGAATCAGGGTTTCACTCTGTCACCCAGGTTGAAGCACAGTGTTGTGATCACAGCTTACTGCAGCCTCGTCCTCCTGGGCATAGGTGATCCTTCTGCCTTAGCCTCACGGGGAACTGGGACTACAGGTGTATACCATCACACCGGCTAATTTTTTATTTTTTTGTAGAGACGAGGCTTTGCTATGTTGCTTAGGCTGACCTTGAACTTCTGGGCTCTAACAGTCCTCCCACCTTAGCCACCCTAAGTGCTGGGATTAGAGGTGTGGGCTACCATGCTTGGCCAAAACTGTTATTTTATTATGGCAAAGAACAAAAGTTGAACTTCTGACAAGTATGTTTTCTTGTGTGTGGGTGTGTGTGTGTGTGTTTGTGTAAAAACTTCGTTAGGGAGCATGATACTAGATGTGTTTTATTTTTATCTTTTCATCTGATGTTGATGATGGGCGTTTGTGACTTTACATTTAGTGACATCTTGAATTCTCCCTGAGTCTGTGGGTCTGCTCTATTAGGATTATGGAGGTGATTCAGTGGAGTTACAAAGAACATTAAAAGAATGGATGAAATCATTCCTTTTGTAGGAGCAGTAGTAACATTTTATTTTGAAAATTTCATGAGGAAATTTTTAGTATTCTTAATTATTTCAGTGTATGGTATTCCAATAAAAATACAGAGTGCATTCAGCCCTCCCCCCTTTTTTTTGATACTAAGAATTTCTTTTAACATTAAAACCTGATTAGTGTACTTATTTAAAAAAATAAAATAAAATGAAATATGTTATGTTTTGACCTTTACTCGACCCTGGGTGTTGCTTTTCAGGAACCATTCCTTAGATTCTTGTTTTTTAGGGTACAGTCGTCTGTAAGAATCCTTTGGTTTATGTATTTGACAGCAGAATAAAAGGCAAAGAGCTTCTTGCTTTGTATTGAGTAAAAAATTACATTTTCTGTTGTTTGTGCAGGGTGTTCTAAAGATATAGCCAAGAGTCTCAGAGGAGAGGCAGAGAGAAGGGGGAAGGAGAGAGGTAGACAGAGACACTGACTTGCAGTTCTAATCTTTTCTTGCTTTTGCCTCTGGTCATACGTTGGATTGTTTTTCTGCTATTGTTCCTTGGGGTGGTATCTGTCTTCAGGAGAAATCACTTCACAGTCAAACACAGATTGCTGAACTGTGGCACTTTTGCTCTTTTTGTTATGTTGAAGTCATTAAGGGAACAGTTTTAATATAGGTGTATTTAAACACTTGTTTATGAATGGGGAGAGGTGGAGAATGGAGTCTTTCTCTTTTTTGAGTGCTCCATCCCCTGTCCATCATCTTTCAAGAACACAGTTCTGCCCCATCACATGGCTTTTCACTCTCTGGAATGTTTCTCTGTACGAATCTGAAAGCTTTTCTGCATCAGAGACTACATATTTTGTACAAATCCTCACCTATAGGGTCACTTTTATGAGATAAATGATTTCTTGACATTTTCCAGTTTTATGATTGTACCTTTCCAAGTTAGTATTGATTTAACATATTTCAAATATTACTCTGATAAGTTGAATGTGTCCTTATATTGGTTTAATTATTTAAGTAATTTAACATTTTAAATCCCTGTGGCTTTAGATTTAAAGAGATGTCAAGTCTTTAAAACATTTTAAGTTATTGTTCTAATAATATTATTATAATAGTAATCATTATTAGGCAAGTAAAATAAATAATAATTTTAGCAATTAAAAAAATGAAAAAGAACACCTAACTGGAAAGTATAGAAAGAAGCAATTTAGAGCAAAAAATCAACTTTTTTTTTCTTCTGAGTTTTTGTAGAAGCCATTGAACAGTTGCTGGAGGGAGATTGTAAATATTAAACGTATTTGTGACTAGAACCTACCTTCTCAACAAGGCAGCCTAACTGCCAAGACCTCACAGGGTCTCATTGTATAGAATTAACCTTAAATGATGGTTGAAAGAGAAAAGTCATAAGATTGGCCAAATCTATCTTTACTAAAAGATTGATCATGCAAAGATATGGAGCTTTATAGTAGTTCAAGGAAGTAGAATGTAAAAGATGAGATGGGTGGCTCTTTTCCTGACATGGGTAGATTTTTATTTAAAAACATTCAAGCTGTGCTATGGGGAGAGGGAGGTGCAAGAAGAAATGGCATTTGCTGAAATGAGGACTTCAGAAAGTTTCTGTGGAAGACAGAATGGGAAGGGTGAGAAGAAAGAAAGAAAGAAGATATTTTATAGACTTTTGTAAAATTTTATTTCCACAAACATTGAAAATAATGACAAGGATAGGCAAACCATGGTCCTCAGGCTAACTCTGTCCTGTTTTCTGTCTGTGTATGACTCATGAGCCAAGAATGATTTTTACATATTATAAAGGAGGAATGGGGGAAGAAGCGCTATATTTCATGACATATTAAAATAATATTAGCTTGAAATGTCAATATTCGTAGATAAACGTTTGAGAGATACAGCCATACCCATTTGTTTATGTATTGTCTGTGTAATATTTGTAGCTGCTGTTATGCTGCAATGGCAGAGTTGAGTAGTTGTGACAGAGATCATGTGGTCCATAAACTCTGAAATGTTTGCTTTCTAGCTCTTTACACAACACGTTTGCTGTCTACAGAAATAAATAATTGCCTGTAGTATATTAGAATTAACAGTATACAGTTTTTTGTAAGATTAGGAATATTTGCCATTAGTAAATTTGTTTTTTATGTTCTTATATTTGCTTGTCAGGAATAAATGCTTCTTCCTACTCAATTGTTTTATTATTTCTGAAAAATATCAAAATAGTAAATATTACTTCTTTGATTTTTTTTTTCTTGAATTAACAATGCCCTCCTTTTTGACGGGAGTGTTCTTACTGTGGCTTCCTAAATATATTCACATACATTAGGATTTCAAAAAAAAAAATCAAATTATATTCAGAACTCATCAAACTTCCTGTGGGCTGAGAGCTAGGTTGCTTTCTTTTCTCTAGAACATGGGAGGTAACACTGCATGAACATCAGAAGAGCTGTTTACTACTTTTTGGAGAAGTTTCAGAACTTAGATTTACACAGGCAAATTTTGCCTCATTTGAGCTAAGCACATTGAGATAAGCAGTCAATCTTTCTTGAAAGCATTAGGATTCAAGATTTCTAAATTGGGTGAAGCTACCATTTGGGATTAGGACTGAACGCCTCCAAGTCAGAATCCTGCCCAGGTGGAACTGTACGGCAGTGCTGCAGAACCTTGGGCAGAGGGGGTGGGTTTTGGATGGCCAGTCGCCCCCCACCCTCTGGGAAAGAGTTTCAGTGCAGAGAGCCCCTCATCCTGGGACACAGGGCGTGGCCAGGCCTGTCACATACTGCATGTTAAAGCACTCATGGACTACCTGCTTCTGGGTCAGATTGAAAACCTCAACACACAAGTTAGTATTTAAAAAAAAGACCGAACACGGTGGCTCAAGCCTGTAATCCCAGCACTTTGGGAGACCGAGGGGATTGCCTGATCCCACGGGTTTGAGAACAGTCTGGGCAACTTGGCGAGATCTCATCTCTATAATAAATTTTAAAAATAGCCAGGTGTGATAGCGCGCACCTGTAGTTCCAGCTACTTGGAAGGCTCTAGTGGAAAAATTGCCTGAGCCCAACAGGTTGACGCTGGGGTGGCCGTGAGGGTGCCACTGCACTCCAGCCTGGGCAACGGAATGAGACTCCAACTCAGAAAAAATTAAAAAAAGGTAAATTGGACATTTTAAGATGCATTAAGAAGATCACATTCTAAACTTGTTCTTAACTTCGCTGAATTTTCTTTCTCTTGTCCTTAGGGCCAGTACCTTCTATCCTTCTATCCTTACCCTGGTACACCTGGTAGAAGCTTGGCAGTTGTTGGGGAAAATAACCGGGAGCTCTCTTTCATAGGCGTCTATATGGAAAGCTATGACAGCCCATGTTTTGATTTACTGATTTACCTGGATGGAAGGAGTAGTGTATGGACAAGAATTGAACCTGTTGCCTGTTTTTATTGATTCTTTCCTTTCTCCTGTCAGCTTCATATGCTTAAGATTAAAAAAAAAAAAAAGATTTCAAAATGTAAGAGTGGAAGAAATTATTGGAATTGCAAATATATAAAAGGCAGAGTTAAAAACAAATTTAAAAAATTTTTTTGGTCTTCCTTCCCCTCATAACTAATTGAGCCTGAATCAAGAGCATATGGTTCACGATTAATCTCTATGTGACAAAAAAGGGTTATAATTGGAGAGCAAACACTTTATTTATTATGGATGATCACCAGCTGCTAATAGAAAGTGTGGTTTTTCCTCCCCAACTAGATTTTCTTGTTCCTTATCATATCTGAACAATAATAAGGTTGATATTTTCCTTTACTTCATTGTTTCTTTACTCACATTGAAGGGTTGCTGTATGTAGAGTGTATTTACTATTTTGTATCAGTTATGTACCCATCTTTTCCCTCAGTTAATCCCCTGCCCCCTGCCCTGTTTTAGGTAAAGCTTAAAGACTTTTATTATAATATGCCTGAGTAGAGAATGAACTATCAAGAATCTAGTGTATTAAACTAATAGCAGAAATCAGCTTGGTTATTTCAGATAGTTTCTTTTCCTAATTTCTTCCTTTCCCATTCTTTCCTTCTAGGTCTTTGAGTATTGCCTGGAATTTATCTTTTCTGTTACATTTCTGTGTGGGAATATTCAAGAGGCAGGTTTCACTTAAAATAGGAAGTAACCTATTTTTGTTATTTTATTGTCCTTACTTTTAGATGAATTTGCTATGTATTTGGTCTGCATTCTGTCCTAGAAACCAGAAGTCTCCCCACTACCCTGAATTTTAACACAGTTAATATATTTGCTGATTAGTAGGTTTACTTCTCTGTAGATTCAGCTGTGTTACCAAAAGAGATGGGAGTTAAAGTAGTGTGGTTATCATTTGTTCATATATTCATTGTCCGGACAAATAACGAATTATGCTAAAGCATACTTTCTTGTAAATCCAGTTCTTGCAAGAATTTTTTCTGCTTTTTTACAAATGCCAACATTTCCATCCAAGAGTCTTGGCAATCCTCTTGTTTACCTTTACAGTTCTTTTTTATTTTCCACCACTTTTGTTGTTTTTTCTAAGATACTCTTCTTCAGCATGCTGGTTTTAGTCCTGAGATTTACAGCTAATGAATGGCAGCTGATTAACTCCATTTGGCTAATCTTAGTTAAATGAAACTAATCATTATTAATAGTAGAAGAACTATGAGAACAATAGTGTTTTCTTACAGCAGACATTTATTTTGTTGCTTATTTAAAAATATTACTAAAGCTGTAATTGTACATCGTTTTACTATAGGATCACTGTAGTCCACAGTGACTATGAAGTCTCTACTTGCTCTTTCTAAAACTGGAAGATGGGACTGTTTGCTGTTTCTGATTCAGCTGTTCAGATTTTCCATTCCTACTTTTTAAAGTGTTAGTGTTTGCTTGAGCCTAACCATATAGGCAGGATTACAGGATCTTTACAGTTGAGCCACCTAACAGTTCTGGAGGCTTAGGGTAAGAAACATGACATCTTCAAATACTATGCTTACAGCCAAGGTGCAGTGGCTCATGCCTGTAATCCCAGCACTTTGAGGGGCTGAGTTGGAAGTATTACTTGAACTCAGGAGTTTGAGACCAGCTTGGGCAACATAGCAAGACCTGTCTCTACAAAGAAACAAAAAATTATCCTGGCGTGGTGACATACTTCTAGTCCCAGCTACTCGGGAGACTAAAAAAGAAGGATCGCTTGAGCCCAGGAGATTGAGGCTGTGTGAGCTGTGATCGTGCCACTGTACTCCAGCCTGGGTGACAGAGTGAGACCCCCTACTCAAAAAGAAAAAAACAATAGTATGCTTACTAACACTCTGTCCTAGCAATGGTGAATTTTAAATTCTACCATCCCCACCCCCAGAAGGATGGGGTAAAAATAATGATTGGTTAAATGATACACGGAAAACTGTTAAATCCTAATAAAGACTGATTTGATGGTTCTGTGAAACACCACTTATATCTTAGCTTCTTAGCTATTTTCCATTCTGAGTTTCTCTGTAAGAATACTTTTGTGCCCTGAAAATGTTCGGGAGAAACCACTTTAGATGAATCCTGTTTAATAATGTACTTAAGGTTGTATAATAGAGATGGTGGCTTGGCCACATTACATCTAAAAGTTAGTGATCCAAGAGTGAAATACAGAAGACTACAGTAATCCATCTTTATCTGCTCTTTTGTCTTTTGTAGTTTCAGTTGTTGATGGTCAACCGCAGCTCAAAAATATTAAATGGAAAATTCCAGAACCAATTTCTGAGTTTTACACTGCATGCCATTCTGAGTAGTGTGATGAAAGCTCGTGTCATCCTGCTTTGTCTTGTCCAGGACGAGAACCACACCTTTGTCTAGTGTATCCACACTATTACTGTTAGTCATTTAGTAGTGTTTTGGTTATCAGATCAATGGTTGTTATGTTACAGAGCTTGTGTTCAAGTAACCCCTATTTTATTATTTATAATGACTAAAGAGCAAGAGTAGTGATGCTGTCATATTGTTATAATTGTTCTATTTTATTATTAGTTATTACTCTCTTGCTGTGCCTAATTTATGAATTAAACTGTATCATAGGTATATGAGGGGGACCCAAAAAAACCCTGGAATTATCTTTTGGAGGGCAGGCCCCTTGTAGTACATTCAGAATTTGTTCCTCTGGATCAAACCATCAACCAAAGTTTTTACCTGGAAGTTTTGAGAAAGTAACTTCATGATTTGTGGCAGAAGGATCCCAAGTTGTGGCAAACAGGTGACTGGTTCTTCCATCTTAACAACACACCTGCCCACATCTTCTTGAGTGACCCCAAAACGGCATGACTCCCATGCTTCACCCTTTTTCTATTCACCTGATCTTGCTCCAGGTGACTTTTTGTTTGTTTCTTTGTTTGTTTGTTTGTGTTTTCGGATTAAAAAAAGTTTTCAAAGGAAAATGTTTTGCTGATGTGGAAGAGGTGAAACAAAAAACGGCAGAAGCACTACAAAGCATCAAAATTAATAAACTCAGAAACTGTCATGAGCAGTGGAAAAAGTGTCTTGATAGGTGTATTGGATCAAACGGAGAGTACTTTAAAGGTGACTGAAGTTTAAACATGTAAGAATAAATACACAATTTTTTATAAATAAATTCCAGAAAAAAAATCATGATGTGGCTAGGTGTGTTGTCATGGTGGAAGAACTGGTTACCTGTTTACCACAACTTGAAACATTTCTTCTGCAAATCATGATGCTACTTTCTCAATGTACATATTGGAAAAATTCATATATGTAGGGTTTGGTACTAGCCTCGGATTCAATGGGGGTCTTGGAAGGAATCCCCCATGGATAAGAGGGGACTGCTATGTTCTTACGTAAGAGGAGTTCAAGTTTTTAGGAAATCCTTTCCTATTTGAACCACTGGTCTACTCTTTGGGATAGATTATTCTAAATTTTCTATGTAAATATCCCAACCATTCTGAAGTATAAAATATTAAAATTAGGAGCAGGAAGAATAGAAAGTAATTAAAAATGAAGTATTTTCAGATACATATTGTCATCTAGTAAGCAAGGAAAAATTAAAGGAGGAAATCAGTGAGAAGAAATAAATGCATAGGTAGGACAAAAAGCTAAGAAAGAAAGCAATATTGAAGGCTGGAGACAGAGAGTACACAGAAAGAGAAGATGTACAGAAATAAGAAAAGGAAGACAAGAGGAGGTTTTTTGTTTTGTCTTAAGTCGAGGTCTTACTTTGTGTCACCCAAGCTGGAGTGTAGTGGCATGACCACGGCTCACCACAGCCTTAACCTCCTGGACTCAGACAATACCTTGCCTCTGCCTCTCAAGTAGCTGGGCCTACAGGCACACGCCACCACACCTGACTAATATTTTTTTCATTTTTTGTAGTGGCAAGGTCTCACTGTGTTTCCTAGGCTGGTCTCGAACACCTGGGTTCAAACAATCCTTCCTTCTTGGCCCTGCAAAGTGTTGAGATTATAGGCATGAGCCTCTGGTGCCTGGCCAAGGGAAGGGTTTAATGAGTGAATAGAGTATGCTTTTGTCACTTTCTGCTGCTGATGTAATCTAATCCTTTTTGGAAATATTCTTGTTACAATCACCAGTGCCTTTCGGACATGAAATCTAATTTTTCATGGACATTTTTTCAGACCTTTTGTTATTTCGTCTCTCAGAAGTATTTGACACTTTTGACCACTGGCCCTCCCTGGAAGCTGTGAAATCATGCTCTCTTATTTTTCCTCCCATCTGTCTAGTAACTCCTGCTTTGTCTCCTTTGTTGTTCTTGGATATTGGAGCTCATGGAGGCTCAGTTCTAGGCTTCCTTTTCTTTTTATTCTACAACCTAACAATTGTATCCATCCCTGTGGCCTCAATTACCGTTTGCTGATGCTACATGCCATCCTATAGTGTCCTGCGTTTCAATGAATAGTATTGTATTCATTCCTGTTGTCCAAGCCAGAGACCTAGGAGTCATTCCCAGTAGTCCTTTACCCTCACATCCCAAATTCTCACTATACCGAGGCCTGTCAATTTGACATCCTTAAATATCCAAATCCATGTTCTCTATTATCCTCTTCTAAGTAGTCATCATCTCTCCTCTTGCAGCATAATAATAGTTCTCCACATCCTTCTTTAATTTGTTTTCTACGCTGAAGCCAGGGTAGGATATCTTTTGAAAATACAAATCCAGTCATGTCATTCTCCTGCTTAAAATTATTTCCCACTGCTCTTAGGATAAAAACTAACATCCCTATCCTTGCTTCTCCAACTTCCCTTCTTAACCTCCCTCTGTGCACTTCAGCCACCCAAACCTTTACTCAGATCCCATGCCCTGACCTTCCACATGTCTCTCTACCTAGTCAGTTCCTATTTCATTCTTCACATCTCAATGCAAAGATGATTTCCATAGAAAAACTGCTTCTTGATATATGGTCTCATAGTAGTCTGTTCTTTTCCTATATAGCATTTATCATAATTTGCCATTATTTATCTCTGTGATGAGACTGAAAACTCCCAAGAGGGATGGGACCGTGTCTGTTTAACTCACTGCTACATCCCTAGCACCTGGTACGTGTTAGGCAGTTCATAAATAGTAGTAAAATGACCAGAGTCCACCTTTTCTGTGGCCCATAAATTTTACTTTCAGGACATCTTAGGGTGCAACATAATCTGTTTAGGCCTCAAAGATGAAGATAGTGTTATGTTTATCATTTGATACAGTTTAAGAGCTAAGGATCAGGTTAAATTAGCCAATTCCTGAGCTGGAATTCAATCTATTCAGATTGTCTGGGAACTTCATTTTTACCTGTCCTGACATGTCTCCTAAAAGAAGACCTGTTGACTTAGGAGTTTTGTTTTAATTTAGAAAACATTTTGGACCTTACAATATGCCAGACATTTTGCAGACCGTAATTGGCTAACCCCCTTCATTGGTCTTTCTGTGATAATGGAATTTACAGAAATTTTAATTGTAGATTTGGTTTTCAAGACCTCTTTTTCACAAGGGTACATATTTATGTCTTTGAGTGTGATTCTTACTTTAAATAAAGTACTTTGCAAATAAAGTAATCACTTGAAAGATTTTTTTCATTTGTCTGTAATTAGGTAGATTAAAGAGAATACATAATTATGCATGTTAAAAGTATTCAAATGCTATTGGAACAAAATTGGTGGCTCCAAGTTCTTCTATTTCCCTAAGTTCTTCTGTTTCCCCCGACTATAATGGTACACAATGCTTAGTGTTAGCCTGACAATGTTTCATGAACACATATTATACGTACACTTAGCATACTTCCCAGGCATTTGGCAGTGGGTGATGTTATGTGACAAGTGTTAACTGATGAGATACAGCAAACATGAATTAAAAAGATTTAATATTGATGAAGAAATTCCGTCCTTTGTCTTATAAATATTATGCAACTGACCTCTGCCCTAGGATGCAGAGACCTGTTACAATTTATCAAATGTAAGTTTATGAAAAAGAACCATTTTTCTTACAGTGTTGTGCTCCCTCATGACAGAATACATACCAGAGTTAAGGGAATAACTTGTGACTTATCTTTGTAACCCAGATAAATATAGAAGTACTTGGTAATATAGTTATAAGAACTTGTGGAATAAAGCCGGGCTTGGTGGCCCAGCCTGTAATCCCGCGCCTTTGGGAGGGTGAGGTGAGTGGATTGCCTGAGCCCGCGGGTTTGAGACCTGCCTGGGCAGCAAGACCTCATCTCTACAATAAATCAAAAAATCAGCCGGGCGTGGTAGCGCATGCCTGTAATTCCGGCTACTTGGAAGGCTGAGGCGGAAGGATCGCCGGAGCCCAGCAGGTCGAAGTTGCGGTGGCCGGGAGCGGCCACTGCGCTCCAGTCTGGGCGACAGAGTGCGACTCCGACTCAAAAAAAAAAAAAAAAGAACTTGTGGAATAATTTAAAGGTGAGAAGAACAGGAGAGATGGAATTCTTGGTAGAGGGTACTGCAGCCTAAATGTACCCACGGAAATAAAAATACTGTTGGAGTTGGGAGATGATGGCTGGGTGGGAGGGGAAGAGTTAACAAGCAGGTTCATTCGTCTAAAGTGAGAAAAAAGTGGTGATTAGTGGAAACTGTTTGGAAACATAGGATTAAAACTACTTAAAAAAATGATTTGTATTTAAAATTGTATTATAAATGTGTGGTATTGGAAATGATAATGCTTTCTTGGTTTGTGAAAATAAAAATGGACATGATGTGTAGCAAAGATGCTTGTTGTTAGAGCTAGATTTTTTAGCGATTGTTGTTAGAGATTTTGTTGCTATTACTTTTTTAAAAAAAGACTTTTAGCTTTTATAGCTAATTTATTTATTCAGAGAATGTGGAAAAATAACTCTGAACACTTCCCATTAGTGAACATCATGTCAGGTTTTCAACAAAACAATTTCTTTCTTTCTTTTTTTTTTTTAAATGAGAAAGCAGGATTTATTGAGAGGACAGAAAAGCTCCCACAGTGGGAGGGGACACGAGGGGGTTGCCTCAAAACAATTCCTATAGTCAATCCTTCTGTACCAGTGACAGCCAGAATTATTTAAAGGCTTGAACAGTGCTATGACAGTTACCTTTAAAAGATAATCAGCATTAGGTTTTTGCATGACTCTTACTTATAAGTATGGGTCAAGGTACATTGCAAACTAATTTTGCTTTTTTTAAAAAAAAGTTTAATTGAGGCTTTTGTGAAACATTGACCTCTCTTCCCTTTTTACAATGAAGTCGTTTCCTTTGCATGGTCTTTCAGTAGTCTCTCTTTTTTTTTTTTTTTTTTTTCTTTTTTTTCCCAGTCCCAACTGAACTTAAAAAGGAAGATCTTCCTTCTTTATGGCCCTTTCCCTGAAATTAATTGTGCTAAATGATCAACTTAGATATCAAGCAATTCTCATGCCAAAGGCATTTTTTAAATGTCTATATATGCTTGTTGCTATGCTGTGTTGTAGCAATAAAGTAGGAACACATGGGACTCACATCTATTAAGTGCTTTTGAAGTGCCAGGTAACACTAATGCAAGTCATATTTTCAAAGGCATTCATACACAGTGTAGTGTCTTGCCTGTCTCTCCTTCACCAAAGCTAAGTATCTTAAATACTATAAAATCACATCCCTGTGGGAGGAGGATGGATTATTTAGTTGTCATTTGGGCCTGTTTTAGATGGAGAAATATAAGTTATACAGTTCTCCAGAGGTCCATTTATAGACTGGACTTATTTAAAATGTACATAAAGTATTTGGGAATGCTGTCCCAGTGGCAAAATACCTTTTACTGTGGTCTGGAAAAGGAAAAATGGCAAAAGAACTAGAGTGTAAAAGTTTAAAATAAAGTGTTTGGGGGCAAAATAACCCAGTTCATACTTGTAAGATTATGGTTTTTAAGCTATTACTCAAGAAGAGAATTTAAAAGTCATTGTCATTTATTATTTGAAGATAACAGATTGATGTACTGTGACTAGAAGACTAGTTCTGGATTATATTGGAAACAAAATATTTTTCTACTCTTGTAACAAAATAATCTCTATGAATTGTATGTCTTAGTCTGTTTTTTTGTTGCTGTAACAGAAGACCATAGACTGGGTAATTTATAAAAACAATAAATTTATTTTTTTTACAGTTCTGGGGGCTAAGCGATCCGAATGCATAGCACTGACATCTGGCCCGGGCCTTTTTGCTGCATCATCACATTGCAGAGGGCATCACGTGGAGTTCTTAATTTTGCCCCCCAAGACATTTTGGCACTGT
Source organism: Carlito syrichta (assembly GCF_000164805.1). Taxonomy (NCBI): domain Eukaryota; kingdom Metazoa; phylum Chordata; class Mammalia; order Primates; family Tarsiidae; genus Carlito; species Carlito syrichta. The sequence goes on from NW_007117520.1 coordinate 542,832, forward strand.
TGAAGTCATTTTTTGATTGCTGCAATTGAAGGGAAAGGGGCACTGCTGGCTAGAGGCTGGGATACTGCTAAACATTCTACAGTGTACAGGATAGCCCCCCACAACAAAGAACTATATGACCCCCAGATGTGAGTAGTGTGAGGGTTAAGAAACAGTAGTCAGCCGGGCTCGGTAATCCCGCGCCTGTAATCCCGCGCTTTGGGAGGCTGAGGTGAGTGGATTGCCTGAGCCCCCGGGTTCGAGACCAGCCTGGGCAACTTGGTGAGACCTCATCTCTACAATAAATCAAAAATTTAGCCGGGCATGGTAGTGCGCGCCCGTAGTTCCAGCTACTTGGAAGGCTGAGGCAGAAGGATCGCCAGAGCCCAACAGGTCGAGGCTGTGGTGGCCGGGAGCGTGCCACTGCACTCCAGTCTGGACCACAGAGAGGGACTCCAACTCAAAATAAAAAATTTTTTAAAAAAGAAACAGTAGTCAAATACAAAGTGTGACAGAGGCAACTATCACAGTGGGGTGGAACGTTGCCTGATGTGTGGTACCATTCTGGAGTGAGACAGTTGATCAGGAAAAAGAGACCTTTCCTTTTTGTTCCAGGCATGTAAATTAATCTCTGTTGAACCTCTCCGATAGGTGCTTCAAATTAAACATGTCCAAGCCCATTCTTCTCTCCTCTCTTCCCATTTTCTGTTGTCTTTGTGTTTTTCTGCAGTCCTACCCCCTCCTTGGGGACAACGCTGAAGCTGTTGTCCTTGTGCCCATCTTCACTCACCTGTACATTTGAGTTAGCACCAAGGCTTCCTTCTTCAAACCTTTCATCCCCTGTTTCCTCTCAGTTTTCATGGCTCCTTCTTTAGTTTGAGCTCCCATTCTTGTCTTGGGTTTATGGACTGGCCCTCTCCCTGTTTTCACATTTATTCCCTCTAATCTGTATTCATGTCGTTACCCAAGTAAACTGCACAAAAAATTTTTTCTCTTTATTTTATTGTTGATATGTGGGGTATGTCAGGATTAGATACATGAGTAGTCTACATGTAGGTGGAGTTTGAGTCTCCAACTGGTCCTCACTTCCCCTGGTTTAGGATCAGATACCCTTTGTGATGTCATGTGCCCTTCCCCATCCCTCTCTCTCTGGCAGTGTCCCACGACTGCCAATCCCTCCCTTGTGCTCTTGTGATAAATGTTCAGGATCCACTTATGAGTGAGAACATGTGGTATTCAGTTGTTTCTTTGATAGATCACTAGGTATGATGGACTCTAAATCCATCCAGTTTGTTGCAAAAAAAATTATAAAAAATTATATCACACTTGCTTCAAACTCTTAACACCACACAGCTCTAAGGACAACATTTCAACTTTAAGTTGGTTAAAATTGAAGTTGAAATTTTTTTTTAATGTTATTCACATTTATTTATTTATTTTTCCTTTTTTAATTTTTATTTTAAAGATATGGGATACAGTTCAGGGATAGGTGTACAAATGGTCATTGTACAGTTAAAGTTTGGGCCTCACTTTGGTGCCCACGTAACCAGGTGAAGTTGAAATTAAATACAAGGAACTTCGTAATGTGGTCCTTGTCCACCTTTCTAACCTTGTCACCTCATCTCTTCACTCTGACCATCTTACCATTTGCTGTTCCTGGACTTGTCGTGCCTGTCACTCCTCTTTCCCTTCCCATGTTCTACTTTTTCTGTACCTTTCCACCTGCATAGTCTTGGTTTCACTTGTTTCTACTTCTCAGGGAGGCCTGCCCTGACATTCCTGTCTGATTTGGAGATTGCACCTCTTCTCTGCCCAAAACTTTAGCATCCTCGAACAGGGTTAAATGCAGGGCTTGCTCCTGAGGCAGCCTGTCCAGGTGAAAACTTCAACTCATTATTGAATAGGTCTTCCTGGATAGTTTATTAAATATCTCTGACTCAGTTTTCTAACATGTAAAATGAGAGTAATACAAGAACTTAACTTACAGGTAAGTATTATTCTTCTGAGAGTAAACTAATGTATGTTAAATACTTAGAGTAGTGCTTGCACATGTTACTACTTAGTATTAACCTATTATTATCTTGTGCTTACCTTATTCATAGTGTACATTATGTGATATTGAACCTCTGTTTTACTAGTTCCCTCCTCCAATGCATTGTGAGCTTTTTTGAGGGCAGGAGCTAAATTTTATCAACTTAAATTTTATTCATAAATATTTGTTTAGCGTCTGCCGAGTTACTGATACTTGGTCAAGTTCAAATTGTGACCTGTTTTTGTAAGGCCCCTAAGCTAAGAATGATTTTTATGTTTTTAAGGTATTGTGGGGGGAAAAAAGAGTAGGAGGAGTATGGGACAGAGATCATGGGCCCACGAAGCCTAAAATATTTACTACCTGTAATTTACTCACAGAAAATGTTTACTTATCCCTGAACTAGATCTTGGGATATTGATATTACATACACCACGGTTGGTATCCAATACATATTGCTTAAAATGAACGGATGGTTGGATAGATAAATGACTAGGGTAGGAAGGTCAGAATTGTGGGTGTTGGTGATTATTTGTAAAAAGCGTGGCAGCAATATGAAATATGAAAATCAGCGGAAAGCCCAAAATAGTTCTCATTTGACGATATGAAACTAGACTGTCTGCTCTCTGTGGATAGGGATGTTTTAGGGTCCCATGTCTTTCTATTGTGTTTGAGAAGTTGAACATAAGAATGATGTTCAAATGCCCAGGTGTCTTGTGGTAGAAGATAAGAATTTGCTAGTTTCTGTTGTTTGTAAGGAGGAAAAGTTTTAGGTAGTCTCCTGTGTTTTCCATGAAGCATTCCTTGGTTTCATTGCCAGGAATGCTATAAAGTAGAGGATTCTCATTGTCATTTAATAACTAATAAGGCCAACCTTGGTTGTTAATTATTTTCCTTATCTATACAGTAAGCACATAGTAAATATTTGGGTTTAACTAGCTTCATGTATTCTGCTTGTGTAGATTGGTGAAGCTAGAGAAGGCTAAGTTCAAACCAGATTCTTCAATATTTACTTTTTACTGCTCTTAGGGAATTCACCAAAGCAACCTACCCTCTATCCTATTTTTGTGTTTATGGTGTTTGAACAATTTCTCTTCCTTCATTTTTATTTTCTTAATATTTCAACCTTCTCTCTGCTTTAAATAGTATATGTCTTAAAGCTAACATTCAAATGGTATTGGACATTAACTTTGGGTTTGTTGGTATTAATTGAAAGTAGTTTGGATGTTTCTAATCTGAAAAGAACCATAGAGAGTATTTATATCAACTTTTTCATTTCATAGATTAGTCAATTATTTAAAATCACTAAAGTTCTTAGTAGTAGAATGAGAGACGCCCAGTGCTCTGCCTTCTACCGTTTTTGCTCTCTTGTTGACTACGCTTAGCATCTCCTGCTGTTGTGGTTTTTCAATGAAATTGTTGTACTGAGCTTTTGCTGTGCATTGCACTTTTTTCATTGTTTTTGACAGAATAATGATCAAGACTTAAAATCTATTTCTAGTTTATTAACTATTTAAAAATATGCTACCGTAGTCACTTTGTTCTTTCCATTGTGAATGAGTCAAGGAACTTATTTTTATACTCTTTGGTGTAACTATGATTGGTTACATTTTAAGGTAGACAGTCTTCAACTCTCAATATTCTACACAGGAGACAAAAGGGGGAAACCCTGGAATACTGCCTTGTGAAGATTTTTTATTTTTATTTTATGTCAATATTTTGTGAATTTTTATGTCAATATCAGATTATATTTTTCTCTTAAAATGGGCTTTTTATTGAAAAATGGGGAATAATTTGATGTTCTAGACTTATAAAATCTTTCCCCATGCCACCATGAGCTCTAACACATACAATGGTAGACTTTCCGCTCGCTTTCATATTATTCTTAGCCTTTCCTTTCTCTCTTTTAGAATTCTGTTAGTGCCTTTCACAATAAATGTTTGTGAATTGCATAGAACCTGCTGAGTAGGTGAATTGTTTTGCTTTGCTGAAAAAATTATATTTGTAAGTATAAAACAGTAACTTGTGGTTATTTGCTGTCTATACTCCATTTATGTTTATGGTATTTTCAGCATATTTTTATTTGTTTACTTTGGTGTGGAAATTAAATCAGTTGGCAGCGGTGATGTTACTATAAGAGCAGTAGGTTTAAAGTTAAAAGATCTTGTGCCTTGATTTTGCCACTAGTATAGTGCCTTGATTTTGCCACTTGTATAGAATTTTGTTAAGGAAATCTGCCTGAATCACCTTTCCCTCATCTGTAAAATAAAGAATGACTGCTAGCCGGGCTCGGTGGCTCAGCCTGTAATCCCGCGCCTTGGGAGGCTGAGGTGAGTGGATTGCCTGAGCCCGCGGGTTCGAGACCCACCTGGGCAACTTGGTGAGACCTCATCTCTACAATAAATCAAAAAAATTATCTGGGCGTGGTAGTGCACACCTGTAATTCCAGCTACTTGGAAGACTGAGGCGGAAGGATCACCGGAGCCCAGCAGGTCGAGGCTGCGGTGGCCAGGAGCGGCCACTGCACTCCAGTCTGGGCGACAGAGTGAGACTCCGACTCAAAAAAAAAAAAAAGACTGCTTTATACAGTTTTGTTAGGATTTAAAGGGGATCACATTTAAGTCTACCTATCACAGTATCTGGTACATGGAAAGTGTTCAACAAATGTTTACCATGTTAAAAAACAGTATATACTTTAGTTATTGCTTAAGATTACTTTAATAAAGGTTTCATAGAATCCTAGAACCTTAGAATTAGACGGGATATCAGAGTTCAAGCCTTGTTTACCTTAAAAGAATTACATTTCTTCTTTAGTATCCTGGAAAAGTGTTCATTTCTCAGCTGGTACCATATTGAGTTTCTTCTTTAGGCAACCCATGGTAGATTTTCAGGAAGCTGTGGAGTTGAATCAGGACACATAGCATCTGTACTAGGACAGGTCACCTTAAGAAGGATATTCAGAGCAGACTTCATGGAAGAAGTGGCATTGGGGTTAGATCTTGAAGCATAATCTGAATATTTACAGGGGATGCCGACTATGAGAACAGATGGAACAAAGAAGAGATAGGGCAGTTGCAGAAAATTGTGAAAATGAATACTTTTATTTGACTGGATTAGAGAAGGTAAAGGAATAATTAAAGGTAAGACTGAAAAGATTATGACCAGATAGTAGAGGTCCATAATGTATTGCTGGACTTCCTATTATGCATCAAATGAAATACAATGAAACATTTTAACTGGGGGTGATATAATCAGCTCATTAAGCTTTTTAATGTAAGTGTTAATTTTTAAATAGTTCTATGTTAACTTTGATCTTTTTGCTGTAGGTACTTTTCTGTAGTCGTAGAATCATTCCTCATATCAGATACCTGTCAATTTTACCATTAAAACTCATAAAGAGTCTACCCCCATTGCTGCTAAGTTTAAGCTCCATCATCTCTTAAGGGTTACTGTCACATGTGGCCCAGGATCAGCTAGTAAGTTTCCATTTCTACTCTCTTGTTTACAACATTTATCAAAACCTCTGGTATCCTTTATTCTCTAAAAATACAGAGAGCATAGTGCAAAGCATGTTACTGCCCTTATCTCCAAAATTATAGTGAAGCTCAAGAAACAGTTTGCTGATTCTTGTCTTTCTCTAGTAGTAGAAATTGCTGAGGTAATAAGTCATTATGTATGCATTACCTTGGTTTATTAAGCACTATAGAGGCCTGTCAAAATCAGGGTAGAAGAGTAGACAGTAAACTACAGTGTCAAGGTGGAGTAAAAGAAGAGCTATAATGAACAACATACTGTGCTATGAAAACACAGAAAGCGCAAATGATACTGGCTCAACGCTTGCTTCTGAAGATTAAAATGGCTAATTTTAAAACTTATTCCCAAAGACTTCTGGCAATAAATGAATTAGATAACCTGAAAAATTCTGTGAAACTTTTATAGTGCTCTTAATATCTCTTCCCATGTTTTCCCTCAAACTCAAGAGTATGAGAGATTTCCCCAGGGGCTAGTGAGAGAAAGATGAGTGGTTATCAAGCTATTGCTGGAGTTGCTCTAAAAAGACCTTTGTCCAAACCACATTCCAGAGCCCTGTGTTATTTATAATGGGTGTTCTAGACAAAAGACTCGATTTTTCAGAGTGAGGAAATGGAGCTGAGATCCCTGTGTAGGTATAGAGCTGGAACTCTTTTTTTTTTTTTGAGTTGGAGTCTCACTCTGTCGCCCAGACTGGAGTGCAGTGGCTGCTCCCGGCCACCGCAGCCTCGACCTGCTGGGCTCCGGCGATCCTTCCGCCTCAGCCTTCCAAGTAGCTGGAAGTACAGGCGCATGCTACCACGCCCGGCTGATTTTTTGATTTATTGTAGAGATGAGGTCTCGCCAAGTTGCCCAGGCGGGTCTCAAACCCGCAGGCTCAGGCAATCCACTCACCTCAGCCTCCCAAGGCACGGGATTACAGGCTGAGCCACCGAGCCTGGCAGAGCTGCAACTCTTAAAGACCAGTACCCTTAGTAAAAGGGTAGGCTAAGAAAAAAAGTCACCCACCAGCAAAGTGCAGCGATGAAAGCTGGTCTTCCTTTGCCTTCCGTCCAAGTAGATGTCTTCCCTAAGCAAGTATAACTATAGCTCTTTTTAAATACAGATTTGAAGTTTGAATTTATATTACTTGTGTGTTCTGGGAAATCAAAACCAAGAAATTAATGTGATCCTGGGCTAGAAGTGCCTCAGGTAGGGCAGAGGCAAATGTATGGCCTTTCTGAAGGAATATACTTCCAACCCAAGCTTCTCAGACTCCTCCAGATTGAAGTTTTCCGAGTATAAGCCTATAATCCAAAATGACAGAACCTAAGAAAATACAAGCCAACATGAGAAAGTTGCAGCAAAACAACCAACAGTAGAAGTAGAGCCCCCCAACCCTACAAACTGCAGGTTATTAGAATTATAAGATTTATTTGAGGTAACTTAAAAATGCTTTATACTAAAAGAGAGGATTGAAACCCTGGACACGAAAACAAAAACTAAAAATTACTAGACAGATTTGGCAAAAACCAATTTCTAGAAAGAAAAAAAAAGTCATTGGAATTTAGAAACTCAGTGGACAAGTGAGTGACTTAATAGTTTTTAAGAAATTAACCATATATAGTACTAGTAGTTATAGATGAAAAATATTAAAAAGAAGTTGGGAGGTGCAGAGAATAGAATGAGATTTAAAATAGACTTGATCTAATTGGAGTTCTAGGGAGAATAGGGATAGTTCTCAACTATTATTAGTTCAAATGCATACTGGCTGATAATTTTCTAGAATTGATAAAAGGCATGAGTTTGCAGCTTTAGAAAGCACAATAAAATTCTAATTTTTTTTTTTTTTGAGTTGGAGTCTCACTCTGTCACCCAGCCTGGAGTGCAGTGGCCGCTCCCGGCCACCGCAGCCTCGACCTGCTGGGCTCCGGCGATCCTTCCACCTCAGCCTTCCAAGTAGCCAGAATTATAGGCATACGCTACCACGCCCGGCTGATTTTTTGATTTATTGTAGAGATGAAGTCTCGCCTGCCCAGGCGGGTCTCGAACCCGCGGGCTCAGGCAATCCACTCACCTCAGCCTCCCAAAGGCGCGGGATTACAGGCTGAGCCACCGACCCCGGCTAAATTCTAATTTTTTTTAAATGTATTTATTTATTTTGAGTTGGGATCTGTGTTGCTCAGGCTAGAGTGTAATGGTGTGATCACAACTCACTGCAGCCTCAACTTCCTGGGCTCACTCAGGCAATCCTTCCACTTCAGCCTCCCAAGTAGTGGGGACTACAGGCATATATGTATTATATATGGTTAATTTAGTAGAAAGCATTTTAAAATTATCTCAAATAATAAATCTGATCATTCCATTTCTAAGTTACTATCTAAGGAATAGGTAAAAATTCTATACCTAGACATATTATAGCAGAAAATCAAATGTAAAGAGAATATCTTAATAGAGAATAGAGAAAATTGATAATTGTCCATAAAAGAGCCACATTTAATTGTACTTAGTAGCAACAATGGAAGCCTAAAGACAAATTATAAAATGCTGGGAAAAGATAACTGACAACCTTAAAATTTTTACCCAGCTTAACTTATGTTAAGAATAAAGATGAAATGACCTTCTTGTACAAATCAAAACTGAGTTGGCTACCATTATACATTCACTAAAGAAACTTTTTTTTAAGTTAGAATCTCACTCAGTTGTCCAGGCTGGAGTGCAGTGGCACACTGATGGCCACCTCAGCCTTGACCTGCTGGGCTCAGGTGATCCTTCCTCCTAAGCTTTCCAAGTAGCTAGAACTACAGGCACGTGTCACCACACCTGGCTAATTTTGTTTTTTTAATTGTAGAGATGAGGTCTTGCCAAGTTGCCCAGGCTGGTCTCAAACCCCTGGGCTCAGGCAATCCTCTCGCCTCTGCCTACCAAAGTGCTGGGATTACAAGTGTGAGCCACTGTGCCTGGCACTAAAGGAACTTTTTAAAAGATGTATTTAAGAGAGAAAGAAACTGAACTCAGGAAAGACTGAGATGCAAGAGGGAATGTGAGGAAAGAACTTAGTAACTTGTGGGTAAATCTAAGTGAACTGTACATACTCTAAAATTTTGGTATATAGTAAATGCTTGACTAACAGATAGATGGTTCATTAATTTTCCTGAAATAGTGTATTTTTTTGTTCAGTCACAACAAGCAGTGGAATTGATTTCATATTCAGAATTTTTCAAAGGGAAGCTGGAATTTCCACAGGACTCCTAGTATGATTAGTCTTATTTTGCAAAGTTAAAAGAGGTACAGTCAGTGTTTCTAGGATGTGATTTGGAATGACTGCATTTCTTGAAAGACTTGTATCTACTTATAAGCTGCTGAGCCAAAAAATTTTTTTTTAATTTTTGAGTTGGTGTCTGAATCTGTTATCCAGATTGGAGTACAGTGGCATGATCATGACTCACTGTAGCCTCAAACTCCTAGGCTCAAGTGATCCTTCTGCCTCAGCCTCTGAAGTAGCTGGGACTGCAGGTGTGCTTCACCATCTTTAGCTAATTTTTTTATTTTTTTTTGTAGAGACTGGGTCTCACTGCCCAGGCCAGTCTCAAACTCCTGAGCTCAAGTGGTCCTCCCGCCTCAGCCTCCCAATGTGCTGGAATTACAGACCATGAACCACTGCTCCCAGCCCTGCTGAGCAACTTTTAATTTAGGTATTAACTTATCCTGCTCCCTGTTTACCAAGATCCTAAATGTTAGTGTTGATTTGTAGCTCAAAGTGTTCTCAGATTTCACATCAATTAAATACAAGACACTTCTAAATTTATTGTTTTTGAGAACCTGTGCTAATCTTGGGGAAGCATTATTATAAATAAAATCAAATCTGACACTCTTTAAATGGTCAAGAACATCACAAATCAGAAGCTACTCTTTGTCCCTTGCATTCCTGACTTTTAAAAAGAAACATTTGCTAGACAGTGTTTTCATTTATTTATTTATTTATTTTTCAGAAAGCAGGATTTATTGAGAGGACAGGAAAGCTCCCACAGTAGGAATGGACCCGAAGGAGTTGCCTTCATTTATTTTTTAATTGTTGAATTTCAGATATTCTATTAGGGGAGCATACTTATAATAGCATTTTTTTAGACAGGCTGCCTTTGTTAAAAAACAGTAAGTGAAGTGCCCTGAGCATACATTTCTACTGTGTTTTTGATATTGTTTCTTTCAAGGAGTTTTGTTGTGGACTTAAGTCTGATTAGATTTCTGATCTAATATTTATTGATTTTACACCACTGATCATTCTTTTTTTTTTTTTTTTGAGTTGGAGTCTTACTCCATCACCCTGACTGGAGTGCAATGGCACACTCCTGGCCACCGCAGCCTCGACCTGCTGGGCTTGGGCTATCCTTCCGCCTCAGCCTTCCAAGTAGCTGGAACTATAGACATGCGCTACCATGCCTGGCAATTTTTTAATTTTATTGTAGAGACAGGGTCTCGCCAAGTTGCCCGTGCTGGTCTCGAACCCATGGGTTCAAGCAATCCACTTGCCTTGGCCTCCCAAAGTGCTGGGATTACAGGCTGAGCCACCAAGCCCGGCCCACGGTTCATTCTTTTAGCACAGGTTTTAGTACTTGTGAGGTTCTTCCATGTATTAAGGTTGCTGTAGAAAACAAGACTAATAAAATTCCTATGCTCAGGAAACTTATCTTCTAGTGGGGATAGACAGAAACCAAATGAGCGAAGAGGTTTTAAAATTATGATAAGTACATGGGGAAAATAAAGTGAGGTGACACAATAGCTACTTGGTATTGGGAATTTTTTTTAGATTAGCTGGTGAGGGAGGGTCTCTCTAAGGAGAGGACATTCAGACAAAGACTGGAAGAGCAAAAAGAAGCCACCTGGATGGACTCATCCTCAGCCAAAGGAACAGAAAGGCTGTAAGGCACTTGAGTGTAAGGCACTTGAGTGAGCTTGGTGTCTATTCCTAGGGTGCTGTAAATGCTGAGAGGGCATGTTAATATGGTGGATGAATAAGACCTAACATATTTTGTAGAAATTAATTTTGATTTTATAATGAGGTAAAAATTTTGCCAGATTTTATAACTTAAGATTTATCTTTCACTGACTCAGGTGTTATAAATTACTCTAATTTTTTACCCTAGTCTATATTTACCGCTGGAACTCAAACCCAGCTTAGAGCATTTGTTCTGAGATGTTTGATTTATTTGCTGACTTGTGATCTCTTCTCTTTTAGATGGTTTTTAGTTACATTATTGGAATATAAACACATTTAAATATTTGTTAAATTAATTGAATTATAAATCTAGGTATTTACATAGACAAAAGATAATGACAAAGAATTTTAGTGTCTTCAATATGGAAGAGACCTTAAAGGCAATAACCAAAACCCCAAATCATTTTACACAATTTAAATGCTTAGACTATTTTATTTAGAATAATCTTTATTCCATAAATATGTAATTATTTATGGGTTTTCTGAGTAAATAAGAAACCACTAAAACTGAATGAAAACTATTTTCTCTTTTGTGTTGAGATATGACTTACCCTTTATCAAAAAGTGATAGCATTTCTTAGCTTTGACTCAAATTATGGATTTTTAATGTCTGTTGTAGCTTTTCAGTCTATGAAACGGAAGCTTCTCAAAATTATGTCTGATTCATCATTTTGGCCCCATGAAGCAGAGTAACCTATACATAATAATCTCTTAAAATTTTTTGTTGTGAGAAGGAATGAATTAATGTCTGAACATTTATCATAAAATTAACTTTTGGGAATAATTACTCATGATTGATATATTTTAAAAGACTGGCATAACATTGATTACTTTTTTAAAAGTTATTTTATAAAATTGTTGGAAATTTCTGAAGGGGAGGGGTTCACTATAAAGAACATTCGTGTAGACTAAGAATTGGAAAGTGAATCTGAATTTTAGCTGTGCCATTCACTCACAGAGTGTTCTTAAGTAAATCTTGCAACCTTGCACATCATTTCCTTGTTTATACAAAGGAGGAATTGGGTTGATTGTTGCGAACATTTCTCTCTGCTCTAAAACTCTATGACTTTTATCCTTTGCTATTACAAGAACCAGGAGAGATAGACGTTGCCTTTTATTTTAAATTTGATTCTAAATCTAATGCTATAGGACAATGTGCTTAGACTGTTTTTGTTAAGTGTTAAGAGAAAACCCTTGAAAGAGGTTCAGTAGTGGCTTACACAAACTGATTATGTTATGATTAGTTATTTCATTTTTGCTTTCTTTTATGATCTATAACTGATCTAATTTGTAGTATTGGGATAAACAAGTGATATGTTTGTAAGTATTGGTAAAAACAAGTGATATGTTTGTAAGACAGAATGCAGTCAGTGTGGTAAAATGTCTGAGTGCTGATTGTCTCTAGGTAAAAGAAGATTGTAAGGGATACTCTATAATAAATTTTTTTTGTGGTTTTAACTCTTGAGGATGAGGGAGGTGCTAGGTGCTGAGCTCTTTCACATTAAGTGTAACTTTCTCTTTTATAGCGTGTTAGCATATTGAAGTTTTTCAAGGTGAATAAAATCTGTTTACTAGCTTCTTAAAGCTTAGCATGGAGAATTTGAGTAGCCTTGCTTGGCCTCCCAAACAGTCTGAGGTAGGGGAGGATGATTTGAGTAACAAAACTATAGATACTCTCTTTTCTTCCTAGTGGGCAAAATGAATTCTGGCTACCCTGGACGTATGCTTTTGCCTTGGCTTGTACTGTCTGACTTGTTTTCTTTGAAATTCATGTTAGAAAAGTATGTGTATGCATGCACACACACGCTCACAAATACTTATATTACCTTGTCTCTTCTGAGTGCTTATCAATGGGAGGAAGAGCTATTGAAGCTTCATAGTTAAAGTAGATAATGCTTTTTTGACTTGCTTTTCTGTTACTAGATTTTTAGTCTCTACTGTACTATCTATTATATAAGGCGGATTGACAGCACAGACCGTATACTAATTCAAGATAAGATCTTGATTTGATTTAGCTAAAATTTACACTATTTATTAATGCCATTTTAAATAATAGATACCATTCCTCATTGGAGTTTTTGTTTGTTTGTTTGTTTTTGTTTGGTTTTTTTTGAGTTGGAGTCTCACTCTGTCGTCCAGACTGGAGTGCAGTGGCCACTCCCGGCCACCGCAACCTCGACCTGCTGGGCTCCGGTGATCCTTCCGCCTCAGCCTTCCAAGCAGCCGGAATTACAGGCATGCGCTACCATGCCCAGCTGATTTTTTGATTTATTGTAGAGATGAGGTCTCGCTGCCCAGGCGGGTCGCGAACCCGCGGGCTCAGGCAGTCCACT